>NW_027332030.1:0-105000 GCF_048418815.1 Hemitrygon akajei | reverse complement strand
GTAAATTCAATATAGAAACCATAATAAACACAGACACACACACACATACAGACTTTCTCTATCTCTCTCGCTCACATACACTTCCTCCATCTGTCTCTCTATTTCGTTGACTCTCTATCCCTACCCACCCCTCACTCCTTCTCTCCATCTCTTACTGCGAATGTATTAAATTCTTTACTGATGTCCCTGTTCATTTCTTTCTATTTCGTCACTGAACACGTTAAACAACATATTTTACGGCAGAGTCTGCAGATAGATTAAGGGACAGAAAAAAAGGGAAACGACTTATTGCAGAAAGCGATATTGAAGGGAGCATGAAGAAAAATGAACAGTAAATGGAGAACAAAGGGTAGTAGCTCAGTCTGCCGGAGAGCAGACGGTTCAGGATGCAGTAGGTTTCAAGCCGAAAATAAAGTGAAGGTTGAATTGGAATTCACATAAAATACAGAGGAGAGACAGAGAACGGCAGCAGTGCAGAGACAATCAACAAACAGGAGAGATTCCAAGGCATAATAGGTGTGTTCTATTGTCTACCTACATGTCGCCGCTATGGTGTAAAGAGGGGTGGTTCATTCTGTACCCACAAGTCTCCGGTGCGATGTGAGAGTGGGGAGCGGGTTCATTTTGTAGAAATCAGTCCCTGGTACAGACTGATAGTGTGGGCTTCTGTAGTTGTCACTCTCGGGTTCAGTGTGAGAGTGTGGGTTTCATTCTGTATCTGTCAGTCTCTGTTACAGTGTGAGAGTGTGGGTTTCATTCTGTACCTGTCGGTCTCTGCTACAGTGTGAGAGTGTGGGTTTCATTCTGTATCTGTCAGTCTCTGTTACAGTGTGAGAGTGTGGGTTTCATTCTGTATCGGTCAGTCTCTGCTACAGTGTGAGAGTGTGGGTTTCATTCTGTATCTGTCAGTCTCTGCTACAGCGTGAGAGTGTGGGGTTCATTCTGTATCTGACAGTCTCTGTTACAGTGTGAGAGTGTGGGTTTCATTCTGTATCTGTCAGTGTTACAGTGTGAGAGTGTGGGTTTCATTCTGTATCTGTCGGTCTCTGTTACAGTGTGAGAGTGTGGGTTTCATTCTGTATCTGTCAGTCTCTGTTACAGTGTGAGAGTGTGGGTTTCATTCTGTATCTGTCAGTCTCTGTTACAGTGTGAGAGTGTGGGTTTCATTCTGTATCTGTCAGTCTCTGTTACAGTGTGAGAGTGTGGGTTTCATTCTGTATCTGTCAGTCTCTGTTACAGTGTGAGAGTGTGGGTTTCATTCTGTATCTGTCAGTCTCTGTTACAGTGTGAGAGTGTGGGTTTCATTCTGTATCTGTCAGTCTCTGTTACAGTGTGAGAGTGTTGGTTTCATTCTGTATCTGACAGTCTCTGTTACAGTGTGAGAGTGTGGGCTTCATTCTGTATCTCTCAGTGTTACAGTGTGAGAGTGTGGGTTTCATTCTGTATCTGTCGGTCTCTGTTACAGTGTGAGAGTGTGGGTTTCATTCTGTATCTGTCAGTCTCTGTTACAGTGTGAGAGTGTGGGTTTCATTCTGTATCTGTCAGTCTCTGTTACAGTGTGAGAGTGTGGGTTTCATTCTGTATCGGTCAGTCTCTGCTACAGTGTGAGAGTGTGGGTTTCATTCTGTATCTGTCAGTCTCTGCTACAGCGTGAGAGTGTGGGGTTCATTCTGTATCTGACAGTCTCTGTTACAGTGTGAGAATGTGGGTTTCATTCTGTATCTGTCAGTGTTACAGTGTGAGAGTGTGGGTTTCATTCTGTATCTGTCGGTCTCTGTTACAGTGTGAGAGTGTGGGTTTCATTCTGTATCTGTCAGTCTCTGTTACAGTGTGAGAGTGTGGGTTTCATTCTGTATCTGTCAGTCTCTGTTACAGTGTGAGAGTGTGGGTTTCATTCTGTATCTGTCAGTCTCTGTTACAGTGTGAGAGTGTGGGTTTCATTCTGTATCTGTCAGTCTCTGTTACAGTGTGAGAGTGTGGGTTTCATTCTGTATCTGTCAGTCTCTGTTACAGTGTGAGAGTGTTGGTTTCATTCTGTATCTGACAGTCTCTGTTACAGTGTGAGAGTGTGGGTTTCATTCTGTATCTGTCAGTGTTACAGTGTGAGAGTGTGGGTTTCATTCTGTATCTGTCGGTCTCTGTTACAGTGTGAGAGTGTGGGTTTCATTCTGTATCTGTCAGTCTCTGTTACAGTGTGAGAGTGTGGGTTTCATTCTGTATCTGTCAGTCTCTGTTACAGTGTGAGAGTGTAGGTTTCATTCTGTATCTGTCAGTCTCTGTTACAGTGAGAGAGTGTGGGTTTCATTCTGTATCTGTCAGTCTGTTACCGTGTGAGAGTGTGGGTTTCATTCTGTATCTGTCAGTCTCTGTTACAGTGTGAGAGTGTGGGTTTCATTCTGTATCTGTCAGTCTCTGTTACAGTGTGAGAGTGTGGGTTTCATTCTTTATCAGTCAGTGTCTGTTACAGTGTGAGAGTGTGGGTTTCATTCTTTATCTGTCAGTGATAAAGTGTGAGAGTGTGGGTTTCATTCTGTATCTGTCGGTCTCTGTTACAGTGTGAGAGTGTGGGTTTCATTCTGTATCTGTCAGTCTCTGTTACAGTGTGACAGTGTGGGTTTCATTCTGTATCTGTCAGTCTCTGTTACAGTGTGAGAGTGTGGGTTTCATTCTGTATCTGTCAGTCTCTGTTACCGTGTGAGAGTGTGGGTTTCATTCTGTATCAGTCAGTTTCTGTTACAGTGTGAGAGTGTGAGTTTCATTCTTTATCAGTCAGTCTCTGTTACAGTGTGAGAGTGTGGGTTTCATTCTTTATCTGTCAGTCTCTGTTGCCGTGTGAGAGTGTGGGTTTCATTCTGTATCTGTCAGTCTCTGTTACCGTGTGAGAGTGTGGGTTTCATTCTGTATCTGTCAGTCTCTGTTACAGTGTGAGAGTATGGGTTTCATTCTTTATCAGTCAGTTTATGTTACAGTGTGAGAGTGTGGGTATCATTCTGTATCTGTCAGTCTCCGTTACAGTGTGAGAGTATGGGTTTCATTCTTTATCAGTCAGTCTCTGTTACAGTGTGAGAGTGTGGGTTTCATTCTGCATCTGTCAGTCTCTGTTACAGTGTGAGAGTGTGGGTTTCATTCTGTATCTGTCAGTCTCTGTTACAGTGTGAGAGTGTGGGTTTCATTCTGTATCTGTCAGTCTCTGTTACGGTGTGAGAGTGTGGGTTTCATTCTGTATCTGTCAGTCTCTGTTACAGTGTGAGAGTGTGGGTTTCATTCTGTATCTGTCAGTCTCTGTTACAGTGTGAGAGTGTTGGTTTCATTCTGTATCTGACAGTCTCTGTTACAGTGTGAGAGTGTGGGTTTCATTCTGTATCTGTCAGTGTTACAGTGTGAGAGTGTGGGTTTCATTCTGTATCTGTCGGTCTCTGTTACAGTGTGAGAGTGTGGGTTTCATTCTGTATCTGTCAGTCTCTGTTACAGTGTGAGAGTGTGGGTTTCATTCTGTATCTGTCAGTCTCTGTTACAGTGTGAGAGTGTAGGTTTCATTCTGTATCTGTCAGTCTCTGTTACAGTGAGAGAGTGTGGGTTTCATTCTGTATCTGTCAGTCTGTTACCGTGTGAGAGTGTGGGTTTCATTCTGTATCTGTCAGTCTCAGTTACAGTGTGAGAGTGTGGGTTTCATTCTGTATCTGTCAGTCTCTGTTACAGTGTGAGAGTGTGGGTTTCATTCTTTATCAGTCAGTGTCTGTTACAGTGTGAGAGTGTGGGTTTCATTCTTTATCTGTCAGTGATACAGTGTGAGAGTGTGGGTTTCATTCTGTATCTGTCGGTCTCTGTTACAGTGTGAGTGTGGGTTTCATTCTGTATCTGTCAGTCTCTGTTACAGTGTGAGAGTGTGGGTTTCATTCTGTATCTGTCAGTCTCTGTTACAGTGTGAGAGTGTGGGTTTCATTCTGTATCTGTCAGTCTCTGTTACCGTGTGTGAGTGTGGGTTTCATTCTGTATCAGTCAGTTTCTGTTACAGTGTGAGAGTGTGAGTTTCATTCTTTATCAGTCAGTCTCTGTTACAGTGTGAGAGTGTGGGTTTCATTCTTTATCTGTCAGTCTCTGTTGCCGTGTGAGAGTGTGGGTTTCATTCTGTATCTGTCAGTCTCTGTTACCGTGTGAGAGTGTGGGTTTCATTCTGTATCTGTCAGTCTCTGTTACAGTGTGAGAGTATGGGTTTCATTCTTTATCAGTCAGTTTATGTTACAGTGTGAGAGTGTGGGTATCATTCTGTATCTGTCAGTCTCTGTTACAGTGTGAGAGTATGGGTTTCATTCTTTATCAGTCAGTCTCTGTTACAGTGTGAGAGTGTGGGTTTCATTCTGCATCTGTCAGTCTCTGTTACAGTGTGAGAGTGTGGGTTTCATTCTGTATCTGTCAGTCTCTGTTACAGTGTGAGAGTGTGGGTTTCATTCTGTATCTGTCAGTCTCTGTTACAGTGTGAGAGTGTTGGTTTCATTCTGTATCTGACAGTCTCTGTTACAGTGTGAGAGTGTGGGTTTCATTCTGTATCTGTCAGTGTTACAGTGTGAGAGTGTGGGTTTCATTCTGTATCTGTCGGTCTCTGTTACAGTGTGAGAGTGTGGGTTTCATTCTGTATCTGTCAGTCTCTGTTACAGTGTGAGAGTGTGGGTTTCATTCTGTATCTGTCGGTCTCTGTTACAGTGTGAGAGTGTGGGTTGCATTCTGTATCTGTCGGTCTCTGTTACAGTGTGAGAGTGTGGGTTTCATTCTGTATCTGTCAGTCTCTGTTACAGTGAGAGAGTGTGGGTTTCATTCTGTATCTGTCAGTCTGTTACCGTGTGAGAGTGTGGGTTTCATTCTGTATCTGTCAGTCTCTGTTACAGTGTGAGAGTGTGGGTTTCATTCTGTATCTGTCAGTCTCTGTTACAGTGTGAGAGTGTGGGTTTCATTCTTTATCTGTCAGTGATACAGTGTGAGAGTGTGGGTTTCATTCTGTATCTGTCGGTCTCTGTTACAGTGTGAGAGTGTGGGTTTCATTCTGTATCTGTCAGTCTCTGTTACAGTGTGAGAGTGTGGGTTTCATTCTGTATCTGTCAGTCTCTGTTACAGTGTGAGAGTGTGGTTTTCATTCTGTATCTGTCAGTCTCTGTTACCGTGTGAGAGTGTGGGTTTCATTCTGTATCAGTCAGTTTCTGTTACAGTGTGAGAGTGTGTGTTTCATTCTTTATCAGTCAGTCTCTGTTACAGTGTGAGAGTGTGGGTTTCATTCTGTATCTGTCAGTCTCTGTTGCCGTGTGAGAGTGTGGGTTTCATTCTGTATCTGTCAGTCTCTGTTACTGTGTGAGAGTGTGGGTTTCATTCTGTATCTGTCAGTCTCTGTTACAGTGTGAGAGTGTGGGTTTCATTCTGTATCTGTCAGTCTCTGTTACAGTGAGAGAGTGTGGGTTTCATTCTGTATCTGTCAGTCTGTTACCGTGTGAGAGTGTGGGTTTCATTCTGTATCTGTCAGTCTCTGTTACAGTGTGAGAGTGTGGGTTTCATTCTGTATCTGTCAGTCTCTGTTACAGTGTGAGAGTGTGGGTTTCATTCTTTATCTGTCAGTGATACAGTGTGAGAGTGTGGGTTTCATTCTGTATCTGTCGGTCTCTGTTACAGTGTGAGAGTGTGGGTTTCATTCTGTATCTGTCAGTCTCTGTTACAGTGTGAGAGTGTGGGTTTCATTCTGTATCTGTCAGTCTCTGTTACAGTGTGAGAGTGTGGTTTTCATTCTGTATCTGTCAGTCTCTGTTACCGTGTGAGAGTGTGGGTTTCATTCTGTATCAGTCAGTTTCTGTTACAGTGTGAGAGTGTGTGTTTCATTCTTTATCAGTCAGTCTCTGTTACAGTGTGAGAGTGTGGGTTTCATTCTGTATCTGTCAGTCTCTGTTGCCGTGTGAGAGTGTGGGTTTCATTCTGTATCTGTCAGTCTCTGTTACTGTGTGAGAGTGTGGGTTTCATTCTGTATCTGTCAGTCTCTGTTACAGTGTGAGAGTGTGGGTTTCATTCTGTACCTGTCGGTCTCTGCTACAGTGTGAGAGTGTGGGTTTCATTCTGTATCTGTCAGTCTCTGTTACAGTGTGAGAGTGTGGGTTTCATTCTGTATCGGTCAGTCTCTGCTACAGTGTGAGAGTGTGGGTTTCATTCTGTATCTGTCAGTCTCTGCTACAGCGTGAGAGTGTGGGGTTCATTCTGTACCTGACAGTCTCTGTTACAGTGTGAGAGTGTGGGTTTCATTCTGTATCTGTCAGTGTTACAGTGTGAGAGTGTGGGTTTCATTCTGTATCTGTCGGTCTCTGTTACAGTGTGAGAGTGTGGGTTGCATTCTGTATCTGTCAGTCTCTGTTACAGTGTGAGAGTGTGGGTTTCATTCTGTATCTGTCAGTCTCTGTTACAGTGTGAAAGTGTGGGTTTCATTCTGTATCTGTCAGTCTCTGTTACAGTGTGAGAGTGTGGGTTTCATTCTGTATCTGTCAGTCTCTGTTACAGTGTGAGAGTGTGGGTTTCATTCTGTATCTGTCAGTCTCTGTTACAGTGTGAGAGTGTGGGTTTCATTCTGTATCTGTCAGTCTCTGTTACAGTGTGAGAGTGTGGGCTTCATTCTGTATCTCTCAGTGTTACAGTGTGAGAGTGTGGGTTTCATTCTGTAACTGTCGGTCTCTGTTACAGTGTGAGAGTGTGGGTTTCATTCTGTATCTGTCAGTCTCTGTTACAGTGTGAGAGTGTGGGTTTCATTCTGTATCTGTCAGTCTCTGTTACAGTGTGAGAGTGTGGGTTTCATTCTGTATCGGTCAGTCTCTGCTACAGTGTGAGAGTGTGGGTTTCATTCTGTATCTGTCAGTCTCTGCTACAGCGTGAGAGTGTGGGGTTCATTCTGTATCTGACAGTCTCTGTTACAGTGTGAGAATGTGGGTTTCATTCTGTATCTGTCAGTGTTACAGTGTGAGAGTGTGGGTTTCATTCTGTATCTGTCGGTCTCTGTTACAGTGTGAGAGTGTGGGTTTCATTCTGTATCTGTCAGTCTCTGTTACAGTGTGAGAGTGTGGGTTTCATTCTGTATCTGTCAGTCTCTGTTACAGTGTGAGAGTGTGGGTTTCATTCTGTATCTGTCAGTCTCTGTTACAGTGTGAGAGTGTGGGTTTCATTCTGTATCTGTCAGTCTCTGTTACAGTGTGAGAGTGTGGGTTTCATTCTGTATCTGTCAGTCTCTGTTACAGTGTGAGAGTGTAGGTTTCATTCTGTATCTGTCAGTCTCTGTTACAGAGAGAGAGTGTGGGTTTCATTCTGTATCTGTCAGTCTGTTACCGTGTGAGAGTGTGGGTTTCATTCTGTATCTGTCGGTCTCTGTTACAGTGTGAGAGTGTGGGTTGCATTCTGTATCTGTCAGTCTCTGTTACAGTGTGAGAGTGTGGGTTTCATTCTGTATCTGTCAGTCTCTGTTACAGTGTGAGAGTGTGGGTTTCATTCTGTATCTGTCAGTCTCTGTTACAGTGTGAGAGTGTGGGTTTCATTCTGTATCTGTCAGTCTCTGTTACAGTGTGAGAGTGTGGGTTTCATTCTGTATCTGTCAGTCTCTGTTACAGTGTGAGAGTGTGGGTTTCATTCTGTATCTGTCAGTCTCTGTTACAGTGTGAGAGTGTTGGTTTCATTCTGTATCTGACAGTCTCTGTTACAGTGTGAGAGTGTGGGCTTCATTCTGTATCTCTCAGTGTTACAGTGTGAGAGTGTGGGTTTCATTCTGTATCTGTCGGTCTCTGTTACAGTGTGAGAGTGTGGGTTTCATTCTGTATCTGTCAGTCTCTGTTACAGTGTGAGAGTGTGGGTTTCATTCTGTATCTGTCAGTCTCTGTTACAGTGTGAGAGTGTGGGTTTCATTCTGTATCGGTCAGTCTCTGCTACAGTGTGAGAGTGTGGGTTTCATTCTGTATCTGTCAGTCTCTGCTACAGCGTGAGAGTGTGGGGTTCATTCTGTATCTGACAGTCTCTGTTACAGTGTGAGAATGTGGGTTTCATTCTGTATCTGTCAGTGTTACAGTGTGAGAGTGTGGGTTTCATTCTGTATCTGTCGGTCTCTGTTACAGTGTGAGAGTGTGGGTTTCATTCTGTATCTGTCAGTCTCTGTTACAGTGTGAGAGTGTGGGTTTCATTCTGTATCTGTCAGTCTCTGTTACAGTGTGAGAGTGTGGGTTTCATTCTGTATCTGTCAGTCTCTGTTACAGTGTGAGAGTGTGGGTTTCATTCTGTATCTGTCAGTCTCTGTTACAGTGTGAGAGTGTTGGTTTCATTCTGTATCTGACAGTCTCTGTTACAGTGTGAGAGTGTGGGTTTCATTCTGTATCTGTCAGTGTTACAGTGTGAGAGTGTGGGTTTCATTCTGTATCTGTCGGTCTCTGTTACAGTGTGAGAGTGTGGGTTTCATTCTGTATCTGTCAGTCTCTGTTACAGTGTGAGAGTGTAGGTTTCATTCTGTATCTGTCAGTCTCTGTTACAGTGAGAGAGTGTGGGTTTCATTCTGTATCTGTCAGTCTGTTACCGTGTGAGAGTGTGGGTTTCATTCTGTATCTGTCAGTCTCTGTTACAGTGTGAGAGTGTGGGTTTCATTCTGTATCTGTCAGTCTGTGTTACAGTGTGAGAGTGTGGGTTTCATTCTTTATCAGTCAGTGTCTGTTACAGTGTGAGAGTGTGGGTTTCATTCTTTATCTGTCAGTGATACAGTGTGAGAGTGTGGGTTTCATTCTGTATCTGTCGGTCTCTGTTACAGTGTGAGAGTGTGGGTTTCATTCTGTATCTGTCAGTCTCTGTTACAGTGTGAGAGTGTGGGTTTCATTCTGTATCTGTCAGTCTCTGTTACAGTGTGAGAGTGTGGGTTTCATTCTGTATCTGTCAGTCCTGTTACCGTGTGAGAATGTGGGTTTCATTCTGTATCAGTCAGTTTCTGTTACAGTGTGAGAGTGTGAGTTTCATTCTTTATCAGTCAGTCTCTGTTACAGTGTGAGAGTGTGGGTTTCATTCTGTATCGGTCAGTCTCTGCTACAGTGTGAGAGTGTGGGTTTCATTCTGTATCTGTCAGTCTCTGCTACAGCGTGAGAGTGTGGGGTTCATTCTGTATCTGACAGTCTCTGTTACAGTGTGAGAATGTGGGTTTCATTCTGTATCTGTCAGTGTTACAGTGTGAGAGTGTGGGTTTCATTCTGTATCTGTCGGTCTCTGTTACAGTGTGAGAGTGTGGGTTTCATTCTGTATCTGTCAGTCTCTGTTACAGTGTGAGAGTGTGGGTTTCATTCTGTATCTGTCAGTCTCTGTTACAGTGTGAGAGTGTGGGTTTCATTCTGTATCTGTCAGTCTCTGTTACAGTGTGAGAGTGTGGGTTTCATTCTGTATCTGTCAGTCTCTGTTACAGTGTGAGAGTGTGGGTTTCATTCTGTATCTGTCAGTCTCTGTTACAGTGTGAGAGTGTTGGTTTCATTCTGTATCTGACAGTCTCTGTTACAGTGTGAGAGTGTGGGTTTCATTCTGTATCTGTCAGTGTTACAGCGTGAGAGTGTGGGTTTCATTCTGTATCTGTCGGTCTCTGTTACAGTGTGAGAGTGTGGGTTTCATTCTGTATCTGTCAGTCTCTGTTACAGTGTGAGAGTGTGGGTTTCATTCTGTATCTGTCAGTCTCTGTTACAGTGTGAGAGTGTAGGTTTCATTCTGTATCTGTCAGTCTCTGTTACAGAGAGAGAGTGTGGGTTTCATTCTGTATCTGTCAGTCTGTTACCGTGTGAGAGTGTGGGTTTCATTCTGTATCTGTCGGTCTCTGTTACAGTGTGAGAGTGTGGGTTGCATTCTGTATCTGTCAGTCTCTGTTACAGTGTGAGAGTGTGGGTTTCATTCTGTATCTGTCAGTCTCTGTTACAGTGTGAGAGTGTGGGTTTCATTCTGTATCTGTCAGTCTCTGTTACAGTGTGAGAGTGTGGGTTTCATTCTGTATCTGTCAGTCTCTGTTACAGTGTGAGAGTGTGGGTTTCATTCTGTATCTGTCAGTCTCTGTTACAGTGTGAGAGTGTGGGTTTCATTCTGTATCTGTCAGTCTCTGTTACAGTGTGAGAGTGTTGGTTTCATTCTGTATCTGACAGGCTCTGTTACAGTGTGAGAGTGTGGGCTTCATTCTGTATCTCTCAGTGTTACAGTGTGAGAGTGTGGGTTTCATTCTGTATCTGTCGGTCTCTGTTACAGTGTGAGAGTGTGGGTTTCATTCTGTATCTGTCAGTCTCTGTTACAGTGTGAGAGTGTGGGTTTCATTCTGTATCTGTCAGTCTCTGTTACAGTGTGAGAGTGTGGGTTTCATTCTGTATCGGTCAGTCTCTGCTACAGTGTGAGAGTGTGGGTTTCATTCTGTATCTGTCAGTCTCTGCTACAGCGTGAGAGTGTGGGGTTCATTCTGTATCTGACAGTCTCTGTTACAGTGTGAGAATGTGGGTTTCATTCTGTATCTGTCAGTGTTACAGTGTGAGAGTGTGGGTTTCATTCTGTATCTGTCGGTCTCTGTTACAGTGTGAGAGTGTGGGTTTCATTCTGTATCTGTCAGTCTCTGTTACAGTGTGAGAGTGTGGGTTTCATTCTGTATCTGTCAGTCTCTGTTACAGTGTGAGAGTGTGGGTTTCATTCTGTATCTGTCAGTCTCTGTTACAGTGTGAGAGTGTGGGTTTCATTCTGTATCTGTCAGTCTCTGTTACAGTGTGAGAGTGTTGGTTTCATTCTGTATCTGACAGTCTCTGTTACAGTGTGAGAGTGTGGGTTTCATTCTGTATCTGTCAGTGTTACAGTGTGAGAGTGTGGGTTTCATTCTGTATCTGTCGGTCTCTGTTACAGTGTGAGAGTGTGGGTTTCATTCTGTATCTGTCAGTCTCTGTTACAGTGTGAGAGTGTGGGTTTCATTCTGTATCTGTCAGTCTCTGTTACAGTGTGAGAGTGTAGGTTTCATTCTGTATCTGTCAGTCTCTGTTACAGTGAGAGAGTGTGGGTTTCATTCTGTATCTGTCAGTCTGTTACCGTGTGAGAGTGTGGGTTTCATTCTGTATCTGTCAGTCTCTGTTACAGTGTGAGAGTGTGGGTTTCATTCTGTATCTGTCAGTCTGTGTTACAGTGTGAGAGTGTGGGTTTCATTCTTTATCAGTCAGTGTCTGTTACAGTGTGAGAGTGTGGGTTTCATTCTTTATCTGTCAGTGATACAGTGTGAGAGTGTGGGTTTCATTCTGTATCTGTCGGTCTCTGTTACAGTGTGAGAGTGTGGGTTTCATTCTGTATCTGTCAGTCTCTGTTACAGTGTGAGAGTGTGGGTTTCATTCTGTATCTGTCAGTCTCTGTTACAGTGTGAGAGTGTGGGTTTCATTCTGTATCTGTCAGTCTCTGTTACCGTGTGAGAATGTGGGTTTCATTCTGTATCAGTCAGTTTCTGTTACAGTGTGAGAGTGTGAGTTTCATTCTTTATCAGTCAGTCTCTGTTACAGTGTGAGAGTGTGGGTTTCATTCTTTATCTGTCAGCCTCTGTTGCCGTGTGAGAGTGTGGGTTTCATTCTGTATCTGTCAGTCTCTGTTACCGTGTGAGAGTGTGGGTTTCATTCTGTATCTGTCAGTCTCTGTTACAGTGTGAGAGTATGGGTTTCATTCTTTATCAGTCAGTTTATGTTACAGTGTGAGAGTATGGGTTTCATTCTTTATCAGTCAGTCTCTGTTACAGTGTGAGAGTGTGAGTTTCATTCTGCATCTGTCAGTCTCTGTTACAGTGTGAGAGTGTGGGTTTCATTCTGTATCTGTCAGTCTCTGTTACAGTGTGAGAGTGTGGGTTTCATTCTGTATCTGTCAGTCTCTGTTACAGTGTGAGAGTGTTGGTTTCATTCTGTATCTGACAGTCTCTGTTACAGTGTGAGAGTGTGGGTTTCATTCTGTATCTGTCAGTGTTACAGTGTGAGAGTGTGGGTTTCATTCTGTATCTGTCGGTCTCTGTTACAGTGTGAGAGTGTGGGTTTCATTCTGTATCTGTCAGTCTCTGTTACAGTGTGAGAGTGTGGGTTTCATTCTGTATCTGTCGGTCTCTGTTACAGTTTGAGAGTGTGGGTTTCATTCTGTATCTGTCGGTCTCTGTTACAGTGTGAGAGTGTGGGTTTCATTCTGTATCTGTCAGTCTCTGTTACTGTGAGAGAGTGTGGGTTTCATTCTGTATCTGTCAGTCTGTTACCGTGTGAGAGTGTGGGTTTCATTCTGTATCTGTCAGTCTCTGTTACAGTGTGAGAGTGTGGGTTTCATTCTGTATCTGTCAGTCTCTGTTACAGTGTGAGAGTGTGGGTTTCATTCTGTATCTGTCAGTCTCTGTTACAGTGTGAGAGTGTGGGTTTCATTCTGTATCTGTCAGTCTCTGTTACAGTGTGAGAGTGTTGGTTTCATTCTGTATCTGACAGTCTCTGTTACAGTGTGAGAGTGTGGGTTTCATTCTGTATCTGTCAGTGTTACAGCGTGAGAGTGTGGGTTTCATTCTGTATCTGTCGGTCTCTGTTACAGTGTGAGAGTGTGGGTTTCATTCTGTATCTGTCAGTCTCTGTTACAGTGTGAGAGTGTGGGTTTCATTCTGTATCTGTCAGTCTCTGTTACAGTGTGAGAGTGTAGGTTTCATTCTGTATCTGTCAGTCTCTGTTACAGAGAGAGAGTGTGGGTTTCATTCTGTATCTGTCAGTCTGTTACCGTGTGAGAGTGTGGGTTTCATTCTGTATCTGTCGGTCTCTGTTACAGTGTGAGAGTGTGGGTTGCATTCTGTATCTGTCAGTCTCTGTTACAGTGTGAGAGTGTGGGTTTCATTCTGTATCTGTCAGTCTCTGTTACAGTGTGAGAGTGTGGGTTTCATTCTGTATCTGTCAGTCTCTGTTACAGTGTGAGAGTGTGGGTTTCATTCTGTATCTGTCAGTCTCTGTTACAGTGTGAGAGTGTGGGTTTCATTCTGTATCTGTCAGTCTCTGTTACAGTGTGAGAGTGTGGGTTTCATTCTGTATCTGTCAGTCTCTGTTACAGTGTGAGAGTGTTGGTTTCATTCTGTATCTGACAGGCTCTGTTACAGTGTGAGAGTGTGGGCTTCATTCTGTATCTCTCAGTGTTACAGTGTGAGAGTGTGGGTTTCATTCTGTATCTGTCGGTCTCTGTTACAGTGTGAGAGTGTGGGTTTCATTCTGTATCTGTCAGTCTCTGTTACAGTGTGAGAGTGTGGGTTTCATTCTGTATCTGTCAGTCTCTGTTACAGTGTGAGAGTGTGGGTTTCATTCTGTATCGGTCAGTCTCTGCTACAGTGTGAGAGTGTGGGTTTCATTCTGTATCTGTCAGTCTCTGCTACAGCGTGAGAGTGTGGGGTTCATTCTGTATCTGACAGTCTCTGTTACAGTGTGAGAATGTGGGTTTCATTCTGTATCTGTCAGTGTTACAGTGTGAGAGTGTGGGTTTCATTCTGTATCTGTCGGTCTCTGTTACAGTGTGAGAGTGTGGGTTTCATTCTGTATCTGTCAGTCTCTGTTACAGTGTGAGAGTGTGGGTTTCATTCTGTATCTGTCAGTCTCTGTTACAGTGTGAGAGTGTGGGTTTCATTCTGTATCTGTCAGTCTCTGTTACAGTGTGAGAGTGTGGGTTTCATTCTGTATCTGTCAGTCTCTGTTACAGTGTGAGAGTGTTGGTTTCATTCTGTATCTGACAGTCTCTGTTACAGTGTGAGAGTGTGGGTTTCATTCTGTATCTGTCAGTGTTACAGTGTGAGAGTGTGGGTTTCATTCTGTATCTGTCGGTCTCTGTTACAGTGTGAGAGTGTGGGTTTCATTCTGTATCTGTCAGTCTCTGTTACAGTGTGAGAGTGTGGGTTTCATTCTGTATCTGTCAGTCTCTGTTACAGTGTGAGAGTGTAGGTTTCATTCTGTATCTGTCAGTCTCTGTTACAGTGAGAGAGTGTGGGTTTCATTCTGTATCTGTCAGTCTGTTACCGTGTGAGAGTGTGGGTTTCATTCTGTATCTGTCAGTCTCTGTTACAGTGTGAGAGTGTGGGTTTCATTCTGTATCTGTCAGTCTGTGTTACAGTGTGAGAGTGTGGGTTTCATTCTTTATCAGTCAGTGTCTGTTACAGTGTGAGAGTGTGGGTTTCATTCTTTATCTGTCAGTGATACAGTGTGAGAGTGTGGGTTTCATTCTGTATCTGTCGGTCTCTGTTACAGTGTGAGAGTGTGGGTTTCATTCTGTATCTGTCAGTCTCTGTTACAGTGTGAGAGTGTGGGTTTCATTCTGTATCTGTCAGTCTCTGTTACAGTGTGAGAGTGTGGGTTTCATTCTGTATCTGTCAGTCTCTGTTACCGTGTGAGAATGTGGGTTTCATTCTGTATCAGTCAGTTTCTGTTACAGTGTGAGAGTGTGAGTTTCATTCTTTATCAGTCAGTCTCTGTTACAGTGTGAGAGTGTGGGTTTCATTCTTTATCTGTCAGCCTCTGTTGCCGTGTGAGAGTGTGGGTTTCATTCTGTATCTGTCAGTCTCTGTTACCGTGTGAGAGTGTGGGTTTCATTCTGTATCTGTCAGTCTCTGTTACAGTGTGAGAGTATGGGTTTCATTCTTTATCAGTCAGTTTATGTTACAGTGTGAGAGTATGGGTTTCATTCTTTATCAGTCAGTCTCTGTTACAGTGTGAGAGTGTGAGTTTCATTCTGCATCTGTCAGTCTCTGTTACAGTGTGAGAGTGTGGGTTTCATTCTGTATCTGTCAGTCTCTGTTACAGTGTGAGAGTGTGGGTTTCATTCTGTATCTGTCAGTCTCTGTTACAGTGTGAGAGTGTTGGTTTCATTCTGTATCTGACAGTCTCTGTTACAGTGTGAGAGTGTGGGTTTCATTCTGTATCTGTCAGTGTTACAGTGTGAGAGTGTGGGTTTCATTCTGTATCTGTCGGTCTCTGTTACAGTGTGAGAGTGTGGGTTTCATTCTGTATCTGTCAGTCTCTGTTACAGTGTGAGAGTGTGGGTTTCATTCTGTATCTGTCGGTCTCTGTTACAGTTTGAGAGTGTGGGTTTCATTCTGTATCTGTCGGTCTCTGTTACAGTGTGAGAGTGTGGGTTTCATTCTGTATCTGTCAGTCTCTGTTACTGTGAGAGAGTGTGGGTTTCATTCTGTATCTGTCAGTCTGTTACCGTGTGAGAGTGTGGGTTTCATTCTGTATCTGTCAGTCTCAGTTACAGTGTGAGAGTGTGGGTTTCATTCTGTATCTGTCAGTCTCTGTTACAGTGTGAGAGTGTGGGTTTCATTCTTTATCAGTCAGTGTCTGTTACAGTGTGAGAGTGTGGGTTTCATTCTTTATCTGTCAGTGATACAGTGTGAGAGTGTGGGTTTCATTCTGTATCTGTCGGTCTCTGTTACAGTGTGAGAGTGTGGGTTTCATTCTGTATCTGTCAGTCTCTGTTACAGTGTGAGAGTGTGGGTTTCATTCTGTATCTGTCAGTCTCTGTTACCGTGAGAGAGTGTGGGTTTCATTCTGTATCAGTCAGTTTCTGTTACAGTGTGAGAGTGTGGGTTTCATTCTTTATCAGTCAGTCTCTGTTACAGTGTGAGAGTGTGGGTTTCATTCTGTATCTGTCAGTCTCTGTTGCCGTGTGAGAGTGTGGGTTTCATTCTGTATCTGTCAGTCTCTGTTACCGTGTGAGAGTGTGGGTTTCATTCTGTATCTGTCAGTCTCTGTTACAGTGTGAGAGTGTGGGTTTCATTCTGTACCTGTCGGTCTCTGCTACAGTGTGAGAGTGTGGGTTTCATTCTGTATCTGTCAGTCTCTGTTACAGTGTGAGAGTGTGGGTTTCATTCTGTATCGGTCAGTCTCTGCTACAGTGTGAGAGTGTGGGTTTCATTCTGTATCTGTCAGTCTCTGCTACAGCGTGAGAGTGTGGGGTTCATTCTGTATCTGACAGTCTCTGTTACAGTGTGAGAGTGTGGGTTTCATTCTGTATCTGTCAGTGTTACAGTGTGAGAGTGTGGGTTTCATTTTGTATCTGTCGGTCTCTGTTACAGTGTGAGAGTGTGGGTTTCATTCTGTATCTGTCAGTCTCTGTTACAGTGTGAGAGTGTGGGTTTCATTCTGTATCTGTCAGTCTCTGTTACAGTGTGAGAGTGTGGGTTTCATTCTGTATCTGTCAGTCTCTGTTACAGTGTGAGAGTGTGGGTTTCATTCTGTATCTGTCAGTCTCTGTTACAGTGTGAGAGTGTGGGTTTCATTCTGTATCTGTCAGTCTCTGTTACAGTGTGAGAGTGTGGGTTTCATTCTGTATCTGTCAGTCTCTGTTACAGTGTGAGAGTGTTGGTTTCATTCTGTATCTGACAGTCTCTGTTACAGTGTGAGAGTGTGGGCTTCATTCTGTATCTCTCAGTGTTACAGTGTGAGAGTGTGGGTTTCATTCTGTATCTGTCGGTCTCTGTTACAGTGTGAGAGTGTGGGTTTCATTCTGTATCTGTCAGTCTCTGTTACAGTGTGAGAGTGTGGGTTTCATTCTGTATCTGTCAGTCTCTGTTACAGTGTGAGAGTGTGGGTTTCATTCTGTATCGGTCAGTCTCTGCTACAGTGTGAGAGTGTGGGTTTCATTCTGTATCTGTCAGTCTCTGCTACAGCGTGAAAGTGTGGGGTTCATTCTGTATCTGACAGTCTCTGTTACAGTGTGAGAATGTGGGTTTCATTCTGTATCTGTCAGTGTTACAGTGTGAGAGTGTGGGTTTCATTCTGTATCTGTCGGTGTCTGTTACAGTGTGAGAGTGTGGGTTTCATTCTGTATCTGTCAGTCTCTGTTACAGTGTGAGAGTGTGGGTTTCATTCTGTATCTGTCAGTCTCTGTTACAGTGTGAGAGTGTGGGTTTCATTCTGTATCTGTCAGTCTCTGTTACAGTGTGAGAGTGTGGGTTTCATTCTGTATCTGTCAGTCTCTGTTACAGTGTGAGAGTGTGGGTTTCATTCTGTATCTGTCAGTCTCTGTTACAGTGTGAGAGTGTTGGTTTCATTCTGTATCTGACAGTCTCTGTTACAGTGTGAGAGTGTGGGTTTCATTCTGTATCTGTCAGTGTTACAGTGTGAGAGTGTGGGTTTCATTCTGTATATGTCGGTCTCTGTTACAGTGTGAGAGTGTGGGTTTCATTCTGTATCTGTCAGTCTCTGTTACAGTGTGAGAGTGTGGGTTTCATTCTGTATATGTCGGTCTCTGTTACAGTGTGAGAGTGTGGGTTTCATTCTTTATCTGTCAGTGATACAGTGTGAGAGTGTGGGTTTCATTCTGTATCTGTCGGTCTCTGTTACAGTGTGAGAGTGTGGGTTTCATTCTGTATCTGTCAGTCTCTGTTACAGTGTGAGAGTGTGGGTTTCATTCTGTATCTGTCAGTCTCTGTTACAGTGTGAGAGTGTGGGTTTCATTCTGTATCTGTCAGTCTCTGTTACCGTGTGAGAGTGTGGGTTTCATTCTGTATCAGTCAGTTTATGTTACAGTGTGAGAGTGTGGGTATCATTCTGTATCTGTCAGTCTCTGTTACAGTGTGAGAGTATGGGTTTCATTCTTTATCAGTCAGTCTCTGTTACAGTGTGAGAGTGTGGGTTTCATTCTGCATCTGTCAGTCTCTGTTACAGTGTGAGAGTGTGGGTTTCATTCTGTATCTGTCAGTCTCTGTTACAGTGTGAGAGTGTGGGTTTCATTCTGTATCTGTCAGTCTCTGTTACAGTGTGAGAGTGTGGGTTTCATTCTGTATCTGTCAGTCTCTGTTACAGTGTGAGAGTGTGGGTTTCATTCTGTATCTGTCAGTCTCTGTTACAGTGTGAGAGTGTGGGTTTCATTCTGTATCTGTCAGTCTCTGTTACAGTGTGAGAGTGTGGGTTTCATTCTGTATCTGTCAGTCTCTGTTACAGTGTGAGAGTGTTGGTTTCATTCTGTATCTGACAGTCTCTGTTACAGTGTGAGAGTGTGGGCTTCATTCTGTATCTCTCAGTGTTACAGTGTGAGAGTGTGGGTTTCATTCTGTATCTGTCGGTCTCTGTTACAGTGTGAGAGTGTGGGTTTCATTCTGTATCTGTCAGTCTCTGTTACAGTGTGAGAGTGTGGGTTTCATTCTGTATCTGTCAGTCTCTGTTACAGTGTGAGAGTGTGGGTTTCATTCTGTATCGGTCAGTCTCTGCTACAGTGTGAGAGTGTGGGTTTCATTCTGTATCTGTCAGTCTCTGCTACAGCGTGAGAGTGTGGGGTTCATTCTGTATCTGACAGTCTCTGTTACAGTGTGAGAATGTGGGTTTCATTCTGTATCTGTCAGTGTTACAGTGTGAGAGTGTGGGTTTCATTCTGTATCTGTCGGTCTCTGTTACAGTGTGAGAGTGTGGGTTTCATTCTGTATCTGTCAGTCTCTGTTACAGTGTGAGAGTGTGGGTTTCATTCTGTATCTGTCAGTCTCTGTTACAGTGTGAGAGTGTGGGTTTCATTCTGTATCTGTCAGTCTCTGTTACAGTGTGAGAGTGTGGGTTTCATTCTGTATCTGTCAGTCTCTGTTACAGTGTGAGAGTGTTGGTTTCATTCTGTATCTGACAGTCTCTGTTACAGTGTGAGAGTGTGGGTTTCATTCTGTATCTGTCAGTGTTACAGTGTGAGAGTGTGGGTTTCATTCTGTATCTGTCGGTCTCTGTTACAGTGTGAGAGTGTGGGTTTCATTCTGTATCTGTCAGTCTCTGTTACAGTGTGAGAGTGTGGGTTTCATTCTGTATCTGTCAGTCTCTGTTACAGTGTGAGAGTGTAGGTTTCATTCTGTATCTGTCAGTCTCTGTTACAGTGAGAGAGTGTGGGTTTCATTCTGTATCTGTCAGTCTGTTACCGTGTGAGAGTGTGGGTTTCATTCTGTATCTGTCAGTCTCTGTTACAGTGTGAGAGTGTGGGTTTCATTCTGTATCTGTCAGTCTGTGTTACAGTGTGAGAGTGTGGGTTTCATTCTTTATCAGTCAGTGTCTGTTACAGTGTGAGAGTGTGGGTTTCATTCTTTATCTGTCAGTGATACAGTGTGAGAGTGTGGGTTTCATTCTGTATCTGTCGGTCTCTGTTACAGTGTGAGAGTGTGGGTTTCATTCTGTATCTGTCAGTCTCTGTTACAGTGTGAGAGTGTGGGTTTCATTCTGTATCTGTCAGTCTCTGTTACAGTGTGAGAGTGTGGGTTTCATTCTGTATCTGTCAGTCTCTGTTACCGTGTGAGAATGTGGGTTTCATTCTGTATCAGTCAGTTTCTGTTACAGTGTGAGAGTGTGAGTTTCATTCTTTATCAGTCAGTCTCTGTTACAGTGTGAGAGTGTGGGTTTCATTCTTTATCTGTCAGCCTCTGTTGCCGTGTGAGAGTGTGGGTTTCATTCTGTATCTGTCAGTCTCTGTTACCGTGTGAGAGTGTGGGTTTCATTCTGTATCTGTCAGTCTCTGTTACAGTGTGAGAGTATGGGTTTCATTCTTTATCAGTCAGTTTATGTTACAGTGTGAGAGTATGGGTTTCATTCTTTATCAGTCAGTCTCTGTTACAGTGTGAGAGTGTGAGTTTCATTCTGCATCTGTCAGTCTCTGTTACAGTGTGAGAGTGTGGGTTTCATTCTGTATCTGTCAGTCTCTGTTACAGTGTGAGAGTGTGGGTTTCATTCTGTATCTGTCAGTCTCTGTTACAGTGTGAGAGTGTTGGTTTCATTCTGTATCTGACAGTCTCTGTTACAGTGTGAGAGTGTGGGTTTCATTCTGTATCTGTCAGTGTTACAGTGTGAGAGTGTGGGTTTCATTCTGTATCTGTCGGTCTCTGTTACAGTGTGAGAGTGTGGGTTTCATTCTGTATCTGTCAGTCTCTGTTACAGTGTGAGAGTGTGGGTTTCATTCTGTATCTGTCGGTCTCTGTTACAGTTTGAGAGTGTGGGTTTCATTCTGTATCTGTCGGTCTCTGTTACAGTGTGAGAGTGTGGGTTTCATTCTGTATCTGTCAGTCTCTGTTACTGTGAGAGAGTGTGGGTTTCATTCTGTATCTGTCAGTCTGTTACCGTGTGAGAGTGTGGGTTTCATTCTGTATCTGTCAGTCTCAGTTACAGTGTGAGAGTGTGGGTTTCATTCTGTATCTGTCAGTCTCTGTTACAGTGTGAGAGTGTGGGTTTCATTCTTTATCAGTCAGTGTCTGTTACAGTGTGAGAGTGTGGGTTTCATTCTTTATCTGTCAGTGATACAGTGTGAGAGTGTGGGTTTCATTCTGTATCTGTCGGTCTCTGTTACAGTGTGAGAGTGTGGGTTTCATTCTGTATCTGTCAGTCTCTGTTACAGTGTGAGAGTGTGGGTTTCATTCTGTATCTGTCAGTCTCTGTTACCGTGAGAGAGTGTGGGTTTCATTCTGTATCAGTCAGTTTCTGTTACAGTGTGAGAGTGTGGGTTTCATTCTTTATCAGTCAGTCTCTGTTACAGTGTGAGAGTGTGGGTTTCATTCTGTATCTGTCAGTCTCTGTTGCCGTGTGAGAGTGTGGGTTTCATTCTGTATCTGTCAGTCTCTGTTACCGTGTGAGAGTGTGGGTTTCATTCTGTATCTGTCAGTCTCTGTTACAGTGTGAGAGTGTGGGTTTCATTCTGTACCTGTCGGTCTCTGCTACAGTGTGAGAGTGTGGGTTTCATTCTGTATCTGTCAGTCTCTGTTACAGTGTGAGAGTGTGGGTTTCATTCTGTATCGGTCAGTCTCTGCTACAGTGTGAGAGTGTGGGTTTCATTCTGTATCTGTCAGTCTCTGCTACAGCGTGAGAGTGTGGGGTTCATTCTGTATCTGACAGTCTCTGTTACAGTGTGAGAGTGTGGGTTTCATTCTGTATCTGTCAGTGTTACAGTGTGAGAGTGTGGGTTTCATTTTGTATCTGTCGGTCTCTGTTACAGTGTGAGAGTGTGGGTTTCATTCTGTATCTGTCAGTCTCTGTTACAGTGTGAGAGTGTGGGTTTCATTCTGTATCTGTCAGTCTCTGTTACAGTGTGAGAGTGTGGGTTTCATTCTGTATCTGTCAGTCTCTGTTACAGTGTGAGAGTGTGGGTTTCATTCTGTATCTGTCAGTCTCTGTTACAGTGTGAGAGTGTGGGTTTCATTCTGTATCTGTCAGTCTCTGTTACAGTGTGAGAGTGTGGGTTTCATTCTGTATCTGTCAGTCTCTGTTACAGTGTGAGAGTGTTGGTTTCATTCTGTATCTGACAGTCTCTGTTACAGTGTGAGAGTGTGGGCTTCATTCTGTATCTCTCAGTGTTACAGTGTGAGAGTGTGGGTTTCATTCTGTATCTGTCGGTCTCTGTTACAGTGTGAGAGTGTGGGTTTCATTCTGTATCTGTCAGTCTCTGTTACAGTGTGAGAGTGTGGGTTTCATTCTGTATCTGTCAGTCTCTGTTACAGTGTGAGAGTGTGGGTTTCATTCTGTATCGGTCAGTCTCTGCTACAGTGTGAGAGTGTGGGTTTCATTCTGTATCTGTCAGTCTCTGCTACAGCGTGAGAGTGTGGGGTTCATTCTGTATCTGACAGTCTCTGTTACAGTGTGAGAATGTGGGTTTCATTCTGTATCTGTCAGTGTTACAGTGTGAGAGTGTGGGTTTCATTCTGTATCTGTCGGTGTCTGTTACAGTGTGAGAGTGTGGGTTTCATTCTGTATCTGTCAGTCTCTGTTACAGTGTGAGAGTGTGGGTTTCATTCTGTATCTGTCAGTCTCTGTTACAGTGTGAGAGTGTGGGTTTCATTCTGTATCTGTCAGTCTCTGTTACAGTGTGAGAGTGTGGGTTTCATTCTGTATCTGTCAGTCTCTGTTACAGTGTGAGAGTGTGGGTTTCATTCTGTATCTGTCAGTCTCTGTTACAGTGTGAGAGTGTTGGTTTCATTCTGTATCTGACAGTCTCTGTTACAGTGTGAGAGTGTGGGTTTCATTCTGTATCTGTCAGTGTTACAGTGTGAGAGTGTGGGTTTCATTCTGTATATGTCGGTCTCTGTTACAGTGTGAGAGTGTGGGTTTCATTCTGTATCTGTCAGTCTCTGTTACAGTGTGAGAGTGTGGGTTTCATTCTGTATATGTCGGTCTCTGTTACAGTGTGAGAGTGTGGGTTTCATTCTTTATCTGTCAGTGATACAGTGTGAGAGTGTGGGTTTCATTCTGTATCTGTCGGTCTCTGTTACAGTGTGAGAGTGTGGGTTTCATTCTGTATCTGTCAGTCTCTGTTACAGTGTGAGAGTGTGGGTTTCATTCTGTATCTGTCAGTCTCTGTTACAGTGTGAGAGTGTGGGTTTCATTCTGTATCTGTCAGTCTCTGTTACCGTGTGAGAGTGTGGGTTTCATTCTGTATCAGTCAGTTTATGTTACAGTGTGAGAGTGTGGGTATCATTCTGTATCTGTCAGTCTCTGTTACAGTGTGAGAGTATGGGTTTCATTCTTTATCAGTCAGTCTCTGTTACAGTGTGAGAGTGTGGGTTTCATTCTGCATCTGTCAGTCTCTGTTACAGTGTGAGAGTGTGGGTTTCATTCTGTATCTGTCAGTCTCTGTTACAGTGTGAGAGTGTGGGTTTCATTCTGTATCTGTCAGTCTCTGTTACAGTGTGAGAGTGTTGGTTTCATTCTGTATCTGACAGTCTCTGTTACAGTGTGAGAGTGTGGGTTTCATTCTGTAT
Organism: Hemitrygon akajei; assembly: GCF_048418815.1. NCBI lineage: Eukaryota > Metazoa > Chordata > Chondrichthyes > Myliobatiformes > Dasyatidae > Hemitrygon > Hemitrygon akajei. The sequence goes on along the minus strand of NW_027332030.1, from coordinate 82,283 downwards.
CTGTCAGTGTTACAGTGTGAGAGTGTGGGTTTCATTCTGTATCTGTCGGTCTCTGTTACAGTGTGAGAGTGTGGGTTTCATTCTGTATCTGTCAGTCTCTGTTACAGTGTGAGAGTGTGGGTTTCATTCTGTATCTGTCGGTCTCTGTTACAGTGTGAGAGTGTGGGTTTCATTCTGTATCTGTCGGTCTCTGTTACAGTGTGAGAGTGTGGGTTTCATTCTGTATCTGTCAGTCTCTGTTACAGTGTGAGAGTGTGGGTTTCATTCTGTATCTGTCAGTCTCTGTTACAGTGTGAGAGTGTAGGTTTCATTCTGTATCTGTCAGTCTCTGTTACAGTGAGAGAGTGTGGGTTTCATTCTGTATCTGTCAGTCTGTTACCGTGTGAGAGTGTGGGTTTCATTCTGTATCTGTCAGTCTCTGTTACAGTGTGAGAGTGTGGGTTTCATTCTGTATCTGTCAGTCTCTGTTACAGTGTGAGAGTGTGGGTTTCATTCTTTATCAGTCAGTGTCTGTTACAGTGTGAGAGTGTGGGTTTCATTCTTTATCTGTCAGTGATACAGTGTGAGAGTGTGGGTTTCATTCTGTATCTGTCGGTCTCTGTTACAGTGTGAGAGTGTGGGTTTCATTCTGTATCTGTCAGTCTCTGTTACAGTGTGAGAGTGTGGGTTTCATTCTGTATCTGTCAGTCTCTGTTACAGTGTGAGAGTGTGGGTTTCATTCTGTATCTGTCAGTCTCTGTTACCGTGTGAGAGTGTGGGTTTCATTCTGTATCAGTCAGTTTCTGTTACAGTGTGAGAGTGTGGGTTTCATTCTTTATCAGTCAGTCTCTGTTACAGTGTGAGAGTGTGGGTTTCATTCTGTATCTGTCAGTCTCTGTTGCCGTGTGAGAGTGTGGGTTTCATTCTGTATCTGTCAGTCTCTGTTACCGTGTGAGAGTGTGGGTTTCATTCTGTATCTGTCAGTCTCTGTTACAGTGTGAGAGTGTGGGTTTCATTCTGTATCTGTCAGTCTCTGTTACAGTGTGAGAGTGTGGGTTTCACTCTGTATCTGTCAGTCTCTGTTACCGTGTGAGAGTGTGGGTTTCATTCTGTATCTGTCAGTCTGTGTTACACTGTGAGTGTGTGGGTTTCATTATGTATCTGTCAGTCTCTGTTACAGTGTGAGAGTGTGGGTTTCATTCTGTATCTGTCAGTCTCTGTTACCGTGTGAGAGTGTGTTTTTCATTCTTTATCAGTCACTTTCTTTTATAATGTGAGAGTGTGGGTTTCATTCTTTATCAGTCAGTTTCTGTTACAGTGTGAGATTGTGGATTTCATTCTGTATCTTTCAGTTTCTGTTACAGTGTGAGAGTGTGGGTTTCATTCTGTACCTGTCAGTCTCTGTTACAGTGTGAGAGTGTGGGTTTCATTCTGTATCTGTCAGTCTCTGTTACCGTGTGAGAGTGTGTTTTTCATTCTTTATCAGTCAGTTTCTGTTACAATGTGAGAGTGTGGGTTTCATTCTGTATCTGTCCGTCTCTGTTACAGTGTGAGAGTGTGGGTTTCATTCTGTATCTGTCAGTCTCTGTTACAGTGTGAGAGTGTGGGTTTCATTCTTTATCAGTCAGTCTCTGTTACAGTGTGAGAGTGTGGGTTTCATTCTGTATCTGTCCGTCTCTGTTCGAGTATTTCGTGTGTCGTCTCAGTCCTGCACCTGTGAGATTCTGAGTCAGTGTGAGCGGGTCTATTTATCCTCCTTCTTTCTCGCTGTTTCTCAAATTCAGAACATACTCTTAAAATAGATATTGTATTCCCAGAGCTATTTTTAGAACAAGAGTCTCCTGCATTTGGTTTATGTTAAAATTGTGAGAGAGGCAGTGCACTGATGAATGCTCATGGCTGTATGGAGCAGGACATCCTGTGTAATAGAGTCATACGGCAAACAGACCGTTCGTCCCGGAATTATTCTGCTTGCGATTCTTGCTAAAACCTAGAGAACCAATTGAACAGCAGCCGATCCGTAAAATTTCTGTGGTTTGACAAAACAATCTCTGAAATTTTGAATGAAAATAAGGAAAATAAATATTTTAATTAATTTAATCAAACAAGTGCATAACTAAATTAATAAACTGATCGAAATAAAACCCATAGAGGCAACGAGTTTTTTGTTTGAGCAGCATTTATGAGGGGTGATTCATAAGTTCGTGGCTAAGGTAGAATGAGTCAACTTTAGAAAACCAAACACGTTTATTTTTCAACATAGTCCCCTCCTACATTTACACACTTAGTCCAGCGGTCGTGAAGCGTACGGATTCCTTCTTTGTAGAAGTCGCCGTCCTGGACCTCCAGAAGTGGTCCACAGCAGGGGTGATTGATAAGTTCGAAGGCGATGAATTATACAGTTCACGTTACATGCACGTGAATTTCAGCTCGTTGAGTGATTATGCAGAAAGTTTGAAGCTAATAACTCATCATAACTCATTGAAAAATAAATGCACCAGGTTTCTAAAGTTGACACCTTCTGCCTCAGGCCACGAACGTATCAATCACCTCCGCTATGGACATTTCTCTCACAGTTCTAAATTGCTCCTTCGCTGTATATTCGCAACTCTTATGTTTGCCGATTCTCTCACATATTGCTCAATGTGCGCCAGACCATGAATTATCCAGAGTTATTTCCCCACTCATAAATAATATAATATTCATTTCGATTTTCTTATGACAACTTCAGACTGCTCTGCAATATGCCATGCATTTTTCATTGATAAAATGACAGCCTTGTTCCGTGTAGCACTGAGAGAGTTTGTGAGTGGGAATGCGAGGGGAGATCAAGTTTCTCGTTTGGATTCATCCAAAGCTGCTCACTGCAGCACGCGGTTGATGGAAGAATCCTGAGAATTTGGCGTCACTGATTACATCACTGCACAGCCGGGAATGTTCCCCCCGTCAGGGACATGATGCGCGGAAGAGTTGCTTCTGTGTTGCAGTATACAGTGTTCTATGTTACACCCATCAGTGGAGAAGAACGAGATGAATGGGGGTGAATGGACAGAAGATGATGAACAGACTGATATCACAATGTGAACACATCACCTGGACATGTTGGGATCATGAAACAGTAGAGAACAGGAACAAGCCCTGTGACTCACTACTCCTGCGCTGAACACGATACCGAATGAGACTAAACTCTGTTGACTGTACGTGACCCATCTCCATTCATTCACTGCATGTTCATGTGTTACGCCAACAACGTCGTAAACAACAATGTATTACCGACTGCCACACTTGACAGATTTTCCAGGCACCCACCTTTATCTGTGAAACAAACAAACTTGCCCCGCGCATCTCCTCTAAGCTACTCTCCTCTCGCGTTAAATACAGACCATCGCCCACTTGATATTTCCCACCTTGGTGTGGAAGAACTTAAGACTCTTTGGATATGCAGAGGTTAACCTAATCGCTTATGAATGCTCTTAAAATTTAGCTGAGCTCTGAGTTGCAAGTCTTAGAATCCAGTCCTTGCTAAAGTGTAAACAAGAATGCTATGGCACCATATTGATGGCATGCTCCTGTTTGTTGAAAATTAGTCCGAAGTTCAAAGTCACGTTGTTTGTTACAATCTAGTACGAAGTTCACAGTCAAGCAATGTTATTCGTAAGGGTTGTTAGTCACCTACGCTGTGTCTATATAATGAACTGGGTCTGCCAGAGAAGCAGAGCCCATGAGCACCGCTTTTAGGTGGAAGGAGGCTCTCCATTATATCATGCAATAAAGTCCTTTAGTCTGAAACAATTCTCGGAGTCGGCCGGATTTATTCTATTTGCTGCTCCTGAGATTTTTCCGCAACATTTGGCCACAACAATTCACCTTTTAGGCCTCTCATAACTCTACCAGGTTCTGCCAGATCTCCCCCCAGCCTCAGCCTCTGTGTCCAGGAAGGGGAGGTTGAGGGACCATCCAACAGTCCTCTCGGTGACGGACCGGAAGTGGAAGGAGTGAGCAGTTTCAATTTCATTGGTGTTAACCTCTTTGAGAATCCATCTCGGGCCCAATATATTGATGCAGTCTCAAAGAGAGCACGACTGCGGCAATAGTTCATTCAGAGTTTGAGAGGAATCGGTCTGTCACGGAGGACTCTCGCACATTTCCACAGATGTACCGTGGAGAGCATTCTGACTGAAAGCATCACCGTCCGCCATGGAGGGGCCGCTGCACAGGATCAGATCAGTCTGCTGAAAATGTTTTCTCGGAAGGCTGCATCATCGGCACCAGCCTCCCACGCACCCAAAACACCTTCAAAAGGCGATGCCTCAAAAAGTTGTATCCATCAGTAAAGAGTTCACCCCACTCCCCTCGCTCGCCCAGAGGGCACAAGGACCCGACCTCACACACTCAGGAGCAGCTTCCTCCATCCGCAATCAGATTTCAGAACAGAGATCGATCCGGTGATGAAATCTTCTTCTGTATTTTTGTCTTTTGTTCTGCACAGTATATTTAATTTATTTCTGTACATACTGTAGTTATTGTAATTTATAGCTGTGTTATTCTGTAATGGAATTCACGGTTACCGCATGACGACAAAAGCACGTGACACGCATCCGGGTCCTGTCTGACTGCAGCTGTGACAGATAGAATGACCTAAATGACAGGACCTTTGATGACGACGTCGCTTTCTTGAGGAGGCGCCTCCTATAGATACTGCTCACTCCGAGAAGCGATGTGCTTGTGATGCGTTGGACAGCTTCACTGCTTCGTTAAGAGAGTGGGGAGTGAAGGACATCGGACAATTCGAAGCCCAGAGGCAGAGGCAGGAAGATGTTGGAGCAGGGCTGGGCACAACTGGACTGTGGCTTCCAATTCTGGTCCCGTCAATTTAGGATGGACTTGGACGTCTCCGTCATGCAGCCGAGAATATTCCTGGGAACATTTCCACCGGTAAGGGACCTCAGACGCAGGTAAGACCGGAAAAGTTGTTATTACTCGTCCTGGAGCAGTGAAGCCGAAGAAATGTACAAAGGCTGTGGTAAATCTAGTCAAGAAGAAAGGAAGAGCTTACGAAAGGTTCAAAAAGCTAGATAAAGATAGAGAGGTGGAAGATTATAACGTTAGCAGGAAGCAGCTCAAGAAAGAAATTAGGAGAGCCAGAAGGGGCCATGAGAAGGCCTTGGCGGGCAGGATTAAGGAAAACCCCAAGGCATTCTACAAGTATGTGAAGAGTAAGAGGATAAGAAATGAGAGAATAGAACCAATCAAGTGTGACAGTGGAAAAAAGTGTATGGAACCGGGGGGAGATAGGGGAGCTACTTAATGAGTACGTTGCTTCAGTATTCACTACGGAGAAAGGATCTTGACGATTGTAGGGATAAGCTACAGCAGACCGAAAAGCCTGAGCATGTAAATATTAAGGAAAAAGATGTGCTGGAGCATTTGGAAAGCATCAAGTTGGATAAGTCAGCTGGACTTGTTCAAAGCATACAACAGCAACGATCCCCAAATCATCCAACGCTACATCGACGATTGCATAGTTGCTGCTCTCCGCACTCGTGCTGAGCTCGTCCATTTATTCAACTTTGCCTCCAACTTCCACCCTGCCCTCAAATTTACCTGTTCCATTTCCGACTCCTCTCTTCCCTTTCTCCATCTCTGCCTCCATCTCCGGAGACAGTCTATCCACTGGTATATTTAATAAACCTACTGCCTCACCGCAGTCCAGACGGTCCCTCTTTCCACCCTGTCATTTGTAAACAAAGTCACCCCTTCTTTCAGCTCCTCCGCCCCCTCTGTATCTGCTCACAGGCTGAGCCTTTTCATTCCAGAACAACTGAGATGTCCTTCTTCTTCAAAGAAAGGGGTTTCCTCTCCCCCAACATGAACGCTGCCTCACCCGCATCTCTTCCATTTCAGACACATCTGCCCTTACACCATCCTCCCGCCGCCCCATCACGGAGAGTGTTCCTCTTGTCCTCACTTACCGCACCACAATGCACATTCTGCACATAATTGTACATAACTTCCACCACCTCCAACGGGATCCCACCACCGAGCACATCTTCCCATCCTCATACAACTCCCGACCATTTCTGCTTTCTGCAGGGATGACTCCCTATGTGACTCCCTTGTCCCTCCCCACTGATCTTCCTCCTGGCACTTATCATTACAACTGGAACAAGCGCAACATCTGCCCTTACACCCCCTCCCTCAGGGCCCAAACAGTCCTTCCAGGTGTGGCGTCACTTCACCTGCGAGTCTGTTGGTCATCTAATGTATCCGGTCGTTGACAGCTCCTATATATCAGTGAGACCCAACGTAGATCGGAAGGCCCCTCCCCCTCGTCGAGCACCTGCCACGGAAAGCGGTGGCCGCCCATTTCAATTCTACTTCCCGTTCCCATTCTGACATGCCCGTCCGCGGCCTCCTCTACTGCCAAGGCGCCGACACACAGGTTCGAGTACTGACACCTTGTATTCCGTCAGGGTAGCTTCCAATATCATGGCATGAACATCGATTTCTCCAACGTCTGGTCATTACCCACATTCACTCCCACAACCTCTTCACCATTCTGTATTCATGTCTCCCTTTCACAACTTCTTACCTGATTATCCCCACAACTTATATATAAATAACAATACCTCATTTCCTGAAATAATGGAAAGGCTGAACTGCTGGGAACAACAACGTTTTCAGGAAGTTCAATTTATTCATGCGCTTGTAGAGCAGGTGTAGATTTATTTTCGGAATGTCAAAATTACTTGACCCTTTCGACCGAGCGGTAGAGACTTCTAAAATGTTTCAAAACAAAAGTAGCGGGGGAGATCAAAAGAACTTCCAACTGCTCTCTGAATCTGGTCTGGGTCATTCCGTAGATAAATGTATTCGTGCAGCTGCTGAAATTCTGAAACACAGAACCTGCAAACTGTGTCTGATAAAGCCGAATAGACATTTCCAGGTCTGTGTAGAGGCATCGTATGAGAATGAAGACCAGAGTAGTTGTCGCCCAACAGAGAAGGAAACTCGCCGACAGGCTGAAGAGCAGAATGATGGATTGTCTCCGACTCTCCATCTCCGGATCTCGCTGTTTCCCGGAATTTCCCCATTATCATAGCTTTATGCATCTTTATTGAGCCATCCGCGAATTGCCTGGCTCAAAGAATAAAATGCCTTCTGCCGAACCTCTCCCTGTAACTCAAGCCCTGGAGTTCCGGCAGCATCTTTGTAAATATTCTTTACATTCCGTTCAGCGTACATCTGCCTTTCCTATAACAGGGCGACCAAAACTGTTCACAGAACTACAAGTGCAGTATCTCCAAGGAGAGAGGTAGTGTAATTGACGTGCGCATCTACGCTTCTTTCTAGAGGCTTTAGTTATTATTCGATTGCAAGGTCAGATTCTGAAACCAAGATCTCGCACCCCAGCAACCTTCCCTCTGTTTTATTTTACTGCTTCGGGGACAAACCATTGCTCTGAGCAGAACATTGTTACCCGGTCTTAAAAGTGCTCGGCACTTGTAATGTTTGTTTTATATGTAATATCCATGTCAAACAATGATAAAACACAACACAACACAACACAGGTAAGTGCAGTCAGGCAGTCACCTCTGACAGGGGGTATGCCAAAGTGAAATGTTCTGACTGAACGGCGTTGGTGGTTTCTGTCTTAATTGTGACCATTTTTGACAGTGTTGCAACCTGAAATAATGACAACGCAAATAGGTTGAAGCTCTAAAATGTTCCAATGTAAATGTGGTACGTTTATTATTTAGCACATTTATGGATTATATTCAGTAATACAGTTAATTTCATGGTATTTCATAATTATATCAACAATGATTTCAAAAAAATATATTTACAGAGTGACCCATTTCAGTTCTGGCGCAGCTGCGTACTCGCGCATCTGCGAGGGGACAGTGCTGACACCGAAGAACATAGATCAGAATTTGAGACTGGAAGAACTTGGGAATTGTCAAAGAGTAGAAAATGGAGCGTCCTTTAATTGAACAGCGCTGGGAGGGGAAAATGAGTTTACCTTTTAGAAAGATGGAAGAGAAATTTTTGGTGGAAATTGGTAAATTTGCAACTGGGCGCTTAGCCGCTGGAAGATGCGTGCGCGAGTGTTTGTGGAGCGGCAAGAGTCTCTGGATCACAGCCGTGGCGGCGCATCGTTTATGGTGAAATGGAATCCCACCGCACGGCCACGCCGTTGGAATCCCTGTCTTTAGACGAGTCACTTTCACCTTTCCCTAACAAGCCGGCCTCGGTGACGAAGCACACGACACTACCAAGTTGCTGTAAAGCCTCATTTGTTTCACAAATGTCCTTTAGGGATGGAGAATATTCGCCTTTATCTGGATTTTATGTGACTGTAGACCCAAGAATGCTGCGGATTGTTACGTTAATCATCCGATCGGGAAAATTAGAGAGACGGTAATAATATCAGAATTGCCTGTGATGCTCACTTCCCGTGAACCTGAACCAGAAAAGGGAACAAAATTTCACAAGTTGAAATCAAAGATATTTCCTGCCAGTTTAAACTTTAATCTACTGCTCACGTGACAGGGTTGGAAGGAATGAGGTCCGCTAATGACGGGAGGTTTTGCTGGACATGGGTTGTTTGTGCTGTGTCTGTACAATTCGAGGTCTCACGTCACAAATGAGAAGACTACAGGCAGTTCCAGTGACAAGTCTGCATGTCCCAGGTTAAAATATTAACAGGGCGCAGGAGACTGAGAGGAACGAGACGGCATTTTAGGGATTTTTAATAAACACCGATTAAAATCACATCAGCAGTAGCTGAGAGCGGCTGCAGGTCTCTGCTTCCGTATAAGTAATCGAAAGGCACTTACCCGGGATGCCGACAACTGTAATCACTGTGTAACAAATAACCCTGTCTTCAGGCATTGTTAATCCAAGGCTGTTAGTATTTGCAATTCTTTTCGGAATATTCCCTATTTCTAAATATAATAAAAGTTGTAAATAGCCACTAAGTAAACTCAAACAGCTATAACAAAGCCCAGAGAGCAAATTTCTTTTACGCCTGCAAAGTAAAACCCTTCACCGATCACACGTTGTTGAGAGTCCACCGCGTCTGGATGTTTCCCTCCTAAATGTAGCTGAAGCACAGAATGGCATTCTTTTATAGAATAATCGGTTACTAATGATGAAAACAACTTGTAGATTACTACTATTTACTACTAATAATTACTACTAATTAGCAATTATTTCTCTGTTTTAGCGAACCATAATGCCAATGGGGAAATAATACGCCTTATTTCATTGAACTGAAAACAACACCAGTCTTGTAGCCTCAAGGGACGGCTAACGCTGGGACTACATCACCTTTGCCCAGTAACTCGTTTTATTGCACATGTTAAATACAGCAAAATTATACAGAAAGACATGGCAAAAGTAAAGGCAAACAAAATGAGGTAACAGCAAATTTCACTTTTGCCCAGTAACAAGCCTTATTGCATTTCATTGTAGCTGTCGTCCCTTTCATCGGTGAAGACACAGCGGATGTAGGAACTGTTTCCAGCGTCACCTCTCTGTGGGAGTGGGGAAGATGTTGTGCAGTGGTGCATTGGGGCCACCCGGTGGCCTGTGTGTCCGTGTGTGCTTCTATTGTAGTGGCTGTGATGCTGGTATTGTGGCGGTGAAAAGTACTCGGGGTGAGCCATCATATTACTCATCACTGCAAATCCCTCTGCAACAGAGTTAGTCAGTTTTTCAATGTTCGTCATCATATCCGTGAACTCCCTGTCGGTTGCCTCCATACGCTCCAGTATTTTTTTAACTCCTCCTGCGCGAGAGCCAACAGCTGTCCGTCGTTTGGCAATTTCCTTTTAAGTTTTTCTAGTCGCACCAGTGCGCACCAAATCCTTCACGACGAGATTCGACACCAAAACATGTCGCTTGATTTCGGTAAATGTGGCCTGCGCATGCCCAGTAGGAGGAGATTCGCCCAACTAACCATTTTAATGTGGACGGAGGTACTTTCAAAAACGCCTGGTGTGGACGCCTATCGTTTTTACACGAAACCCGCGTTTTCAAAATTATCCGGTATAATGTGGACGTAGCTGATGATTCACTTACTTTGCTACGGTGACTTTTTCCTGGATATGATACATTGACATTAATGTTTTGTTTTTTGGCGCAAACACTCACTGTTTGCACTGTCACCGGAGTCAGTCGCAAACACAGATGCTGGCAAGTATGTGGCGAGAAATGCAAACCAATGACCCCAGCATTACAGACATTATGCGCTGCTGTACCAGAGAAAGAGAAAAAAATAGAAAGCATTGTATCAACATCAGTGTAAATGCAACTAGGTACCAGTAAAAATATTACAGAGTCACCAGGTTGGATTTCAGAAAGAAATTGATTCAGGGAAAAAAGTGCGTATTAAGCTGCTAAAGTTACGTATGTAAGTGTGTACCTCTAATATATGTTATAACGTAAATGTATAAAATTTCCTACTCGTTCTGTGGATTTTGAAACGGTGAAGTAACGGACAAAGCCGATGTTGAATCCACCCGAGGAACAGTGAGATGCTGAACTTCTGTGGCGCGCAATTCGCTGTAGGAATACAATGGGCTGATAAGGCTGCCATTCACTGCCCTGTGGGGTACGAGCGCAACCATCCACACGTTTCTCCCTGGTGTGAATACCGGCATAATTTAACAAAATACTTCGGGCCATCTATAGATTCCAAACCGATTATTTTCATGGTCGAACGTAAAAATGCCCGTGTTCTTGGCGTTACCTTCGCAGTGCCCTGCAGAAATAAATGGAAAACCGACAAGTAGTGCCACACCATCACATAAAGCCATATTGAAAACCATTATTAGCAGACACACACGCGCGCGCGCGCGCGCGCCCAGGCAAATGAATGTCAGCACATGTATTAAATTCTTTGTCGATCTCCCAGTTCGTGCCTTTCTCCTCCCAGTCGGAACACGTTGAACACGATGTTTCACGGTGGAGTCAGAATATCGATTAAAGGATTGAAGAAACAAAAGCGACATTGAAACAGCTGCAAGGCCATGTTGTAGAAACAAGGATTATTCACAGCAGAATGAAAGAAAAAGAACAAAAAATTGGGAGAACAGAGTCATAGGCCAGTCTGCCAGAAAGAGGAAAGGATTGAGCATGCAGTTGGCTACAAGGTGAAAATGAAGAGAGGGTTACAGTGCTACAGTGTGAGAGTGTGGGTTTCGTTCGGTATCTGTCGGTCTCTGCTACAGTGTGAGAGTGTAGGTTTCATTCTGTATCTGCCAGTCTCTGCTACAGTGTGAGAGTGTGGGTTTCATTCTGTATCTGTCAGTCTCTGCTACAGTGTGAGAGTGTGGGTTTCATTCAGTGTTTGTCAGTCTCTGTTACAGTGTGAGAGTGTGGGTTTCATTCGGTGTTTGTCGGTCTCTGCTACAGTGTGAGAGTGTGGGTTTCATTTTCCATTTGTCTGCCTTGGCTCCACCGTTAGGTGTGCCGTCTCAGTCCTGTACCTCTGAGACTCTGATTCAGTCTGAGCGAGAGTATTTTTTTCTCATTCTTTCCCGCTGTTCCGCGAACCCTGTAAATACTCTTAAAATACATTCTGTATTCCATGAGCTATTATTAGAACACAAGTCTCCTGCAGTCGGTTTATGTTATAATTGTGAGATGGACAGTGCACCAATGAATGATGACGACTATTCGTTACTCAACCACATAGAGCCAATTGAGCAGCACGTGATCTGTAACTTTCTGTGGTTTGGCAAACCAACCTCTTAAATGTTGAATGAAAATAATCAAATTAAGTAAGTACATTAATTTATATAAATAAGTGAGTAATTAAATTAATAATTTGATTGAAGTAAGACCAACCGAGGTACAACGTTTCATGTTCCAGCATCATTTATTTGAATACATTTCCTCTCAGCAATTCCAAATTGTTATCTTCACCGTGTATCTGCTCTCTTATGTTTGCCGATTCTGTCACATTTTCCTCAATGTGCACTAGACCATGAATCTATTCGAGTTATGTCCAACTCATAAATAATATAATATTCTTTTCGGATTTCTTATGATATCATCATACTTGTCTGCAAATGTCATTCATTTACCATTGATAAATGTGTGTCTCCGTTTTTCTGCGCAGCACTGAGAGAGTTTTTGAATAGGAATGCGAGGGAAGGTCAGGCTTCACATGAGGAATACTCCAAGTTCTACATTGCAGCATCCGGTTCATTGATGACGTCCTGAGAATTTGGCTTCACTGCTTACGTCACAGCTCAGCCGGGAATGTTCCGCTCGTCAGGGATAGGGTGGACGGAAGAGAAGGCTCCTGTGTTGCAAGACACCGTGTCCTATATGACACAGTGCTGAAGAACGAGATGAATGGAGGAGAATAGATAGCTGATAATTAATAGATTGATATTACAATCTGAACACGTCAGCTGGAGATGTTGGGATCCTGGGAACAGTAGAGAACAGGAACAAGCCCTTTGACTCCCTAGTTCTGCGCTGAACAAGGTACCGAATGAGATTAAACTCCGATGACTGTACATGACCCGTCTCCCTTCATACTCATGTGCTTTGACTGAATATTTACCGTTATGGGATGCTAGAGGCTATATCTCAAAAGATGGCAAACCAGTACGATCAGCTCCCATGTTGAAGTAAATATTTGAGAAGGGAAGTGGAAACATTTATGAATTAAACAAAAAGGTGAAGGGTCAGTTACAGACTTCCCCGGAAGGAAGCAGGAAGACTGGTGAGTTCGCCAAACTGGAATCAAGCTGTGTGGTGAAAGGGAATCCAGATGTAGAGTTAGCAATGACAGGGAAACCAGCAGACTGTACAGATATATGACACATTAACAGGAGTTAGCAAAACTACAAAGAGGCGAAGATTCTGAAGAGCTTGGGAAATATCGAGGGATACAGGCACGAAATCGGATTTTACTTAATAATGGTAAATTTGTGGTGCCAAAATGGCGAAAAAAAATCAGGTGATGTACTGGCACCATGAGATTTGTGGGCATCAAGGATCAGAGAGAACTATGGAACAGTTGAAGAATCTGTGTTGGTGGCCAAATTTCCGAAGAGATGTACTATATTATTCTAAGAATTGTATGATTTGTGCCCAGTGATAACCCAGATAAATCGGCTAGAGAAGCAGTTTTGAGACACGTCCCGTAGAAGGGCCATGTGTTAATCTGCAGGTTTATTTTGTTGCTTCTTCACCTCCATCGCCTGGAGGACTGAAATAAATCCTCAAGATAGTGGTGGCGGTCAACAGGTGGATAGACGCTTCCATAAATAGATCATGAAAACTGCTGATGTTACAGCCAGGATTTTGTCCGAGAGAGTTGTTCCCCGTTGGGGATTGCCAAGGACCCTAGAATCAGATCATGGTCCCCGCTACGCTGCAGAGGTGACATGAAATCTACTGAAACTGTCTGGGGTAAAACGAAAGTTCCATATGCCCTATCGAGTACAATACTGTGCGATTGTTGAATGGATGAACTGGACTTTAAAGACAATGTTGTCTAAAACGGCTAAACGGCTCCTGGGTCACTGTCTTACACTATGTTCTTATGATAGTCCTCGCCACAGAAGTATCCCCTCCTGCATTTACACGTTTTAAGTTGACAATTCGGAGAAAAATGAAAGTGTTAGTATTCCTGTTTGTCTAGATTTATCACTGACAGAGCATGATGGCATTGGAAAGGACAAATGCAAGCAGCAATTCATTGACCCAATTAAGGAGGCCCATTATGATGCCGCCCATAATACGTGACGGAAAAAAAACGGAAGAGCGAAGCTTGTTTCGAGATGCGAGCAAAACCGCGGGCGTTGGAAATAGGACAGCAGGTTATGATGTCATTGCATCAGCACAGCCCCTTTACACCTTCCAGATTTGTCGGGTCAGAGGCAGTCCATCCGTATATCGAATCCAGACCGCTCCAAACAAGTTGGGTTAGTATCATGTTAACCAACTCAAACCCCTTGGAGATAGTCAATGTTCTTTAGTAGCTAAGTTCCAGAAAGCCTATTGTCAATGGGATGCTCTGGTCCGAGATGAGATAAACCTCCTGGATTTACATTTCAGGCAATCGACGGTGATGTGTATGATGGAGCAGTTGCTTCCTCAGTGAGCTGGGCGACTACTTCCATTTTGTACCTGGAGGATCAGAACAGTTCACATCTCTGCACTTGCCCGAGCCTAAACGGAGACACTGGAAGAGAGAAACAGATGGGAGAACGTGTTTGTTCCGTGAAGTTTGGAAATAAAGTGGGGGATAATTGATCTGATATGAATGAATTTTAGCAAGGCATTCAACTTATCAATGGTAGGACAATTCATATCGTCAGAAGTTTTGGTATCCAGGGAAAGTTCGCTGATGGATCCTGTCCTGACGCCCACAGAAGTCAGAGGATAGTTGTAGATGGAGAGTTTTCTCCATGGATCTTGGCGACAGGTGTCCTGCAGAGATCTGTTCTGAGACCGCCAGCTTTTTGTGTTTTTAGGAACGATTTGGATGAGGAGGTGGGAGGGTGGTTTATTGTGTTTTCAATGATGTGGAGTTTGGTGGAATTATGGATAGTATAGAAGGTTGTCACAGATTGCAACAGGACAGTGGCAGGACGCAGGGCAGCGCTGAGAAGTTACAAATGGAGTTCAATCCGGAAAAGTACGAAGTGAGTCACTTTGGGAAGATGAATTTGAAGGCAGAGGTGATACTTTCTAGGGTCAACCGAGGGCCGCACATTATTACGAGTTCCACAATGGAAACAGAGTGGTGAGACTCTCTCCAATAAGCCGAGGCCCGCTCATCGGTACGAGTACCACAATAGGCTCGGAGAGACGCACTGCAGGAGCAGAAGGAAGTGTGATTGACAGCTGAGCTTAAACGCATCCAGTGTTCTGCACATTCATATAGTGACGCTCGAAAGGCAATATACCTGACAGTAAATCAGGAGGAAAAAAAAGGCCAATTTAAGGAGTACATTCAGATTGGAGGGTTGTGACTAGTAGTGTCCCACAATGATCTGTTCAGGGACCTCTACTTTTCGTGATTTTTATTAACGACCTGGATGTGGGGGTAGAAAGTTGGGTTGGCACGTTTGCAGACGACACAAAGGTTGGTGGTGTTGTAGATAGTACAGAGGATAGCCGAAGATTGCAGAGAGACATTGATAGGATGCTGAAGTGGTCTGAGAAGTGGCAGATGGAGTTCAACCCGGAAAAGTGCGAGGTCGTACATTTTGGAAGGACAAACTCCAAGGCAGAGTACAAAGTAAATGGCAAAATACTTGGCAGTGTAGAGGAGCAGAGGGATCTAGGGGTACATGTCCACAGATCCCAGAAAGTTACCTTAGAGGTAGATAGGGTAGTTAAGAAAGCTTATGGGGTGTTAGCTTTCATAACTCGAGGGAGAGAGTTTAATGGATGCGATGTAATGATGCAGCTCTATAAAACTCTAGTTAGGCCACACTTGGAGTACTGTGTCCAGTTCTGGTCGCCTCAATATAGGAAGGATGTGGAAGCATTGGAAAGGGTACAGAGGAGATTTAGCAGGATGCAGCCTGGTTTAGAGAGTATGGATTATGATAGGAGATTAAGGGAGCTAGGGCTTTACTCCCTGGAGAGAAGGAGGATGAGAGGAGACATGATAGAGGTGTACAAGATAGTAAGAGGAATAGATAAAGTGGACAACCAGCGCCTCTGCCCCAGGGCACCACTGCTCAGTACAAGAGGACATGGCTTTAAAGTAAGGGGAAGGAAGTTCAAGGGGGATATTAGAGGAAGGTTTTTCACTCAGAGAGTGGTTGGTGTGTGGAATGCACTGCCTGAGTCAGTGGTGGAGGCAGAAATACTAGTGAAGTTGAAGAGATTACTAGACAGGTATATGGAGGGATTTAAGTTGGGTGGTTATATGTGAGGCAGGCTTTGAAGGTCAACACAACATTGTGGGCTGAAGGGTCAGTAATGTGCTGTACTATTCTATGCTCTATGTAATGGCAAATAATAGCACAGCCTGGAAACCTGCAGATTGTTCACAGATTTCACTTGCTACTTTTGTTCAAAGAGAGAATGGATGGAAAAATAGTGATAGCATTGTGGCAGGTTTGAGAATATCTTTAAAGTTAAATAGACTGCATGGCACGTTATGGGTATGGGGTGGTCAGGTCATTCACTGGCAGAGGTCAGGTTCCTGCCAAACCGCCCATGAGTGCGTTGGAAACATTGTTCTTCAATGTCCGTCCTAATTTACTGAGGACACGTTCCATTTTTGGCCACAGGTCTCTGGGATATCGTTGTGGATCTTTTAAAGTGTTTGGAGGAATATGTGCAGTGTATTTTATTGTAACATATGTCAGCTGTCACTGTGATTTCCATCACTCACACGGCCCGGAAAGACTGGAACGAACGAAAGAAAAGAATGAACGAATGTTCCCCTTTAATAAAGAAATGTTCTCCATTTCACCCGCCAGAACAAACTCCTTCCATCAATTTCTGAAGCGAATGTGCTCCGTCAAATGTTACAAAATAAATCGACTTCAAGCTGAATGCCTAGTTTGAAAGCTACACTGATATAAAAATTATCCTATTTAAATAGATGAAGCCATGTATCATGGAAAATAACATGGAAAGTTCACATCATATTTTGTTTTAACGAACGAAAAGATGAATGAATGTTCCCCGTTAAAAGAGAAGTCTTCTTCATTTCAGTCGTCAGCTCCTTCCCACAATTTCAGAAGCGAATGTGCACGATCAAATATTACAAGATAAATTAACTTCAAGATGAATGCCTGTTTTAAAGCAACAATGATATAAAATTATGCTACTTAAATAGCTGAAGCCAGGTATCATGGAAAATAACATGCAAGATCCACGTCATGTGTTCTTTTACTGTAAATGGATTGCAATATCCCTTGAGGAGTCAAACTCGGGATACGGGAGCAGTGAGTAAAAATAGTTTAACGTAAGTGTTTGTGCATTTGGTTGCCACTAATTTTCCTGACGTGATAGCCACGCTAATTGCATCAGTGGAATTGCTCTCACCTCAATAAAAGTCTGCTAAACCGATCACCAGTCCATCTGAGCAGCTGAAACGTTCCGCACAACTCAACGCTACTTCTGACGGAATATGGGATATGCGGCGATTTACTACATCGCGGCCATTTTCTATCCGACACTTGTAGCGGTTTGTGTCCCCGGTAAGATGCCGGAGCTGGTCACTTTATGTATGGTACCGTCGTTACTCTGCTGCGGTATCCGCACTGTTACTGAGCACAGAATCTACCTTCGGCTGAAACGTGTTTCCGGAATGGAAGATTGAAGCATCCAATGGTTTTATTTTCATTTTATGTAGTTCGAAAGGCAGTGTTTTCTTCTTTTCTCAATTAAGTTGGTGCTGATATTGTCACTGTTTCATAATTTCACCTCGCTAGGCTTTCTGAAGTGATGCTGGTCTCTGCTTTTCTGGGTCCAAGTCTCTATCAGTGCAGAAACTTCGACCTCATAACAACGTGAGAGTTTATTTAAATGACGGTTCCGTCTATTTTCGACACGTAGATCTGTTCCTCTGTAAGTCTGTAAATGAAAACTCGTGCTTTATATCTCCTTGATGCCACTTTGACACTGCTACAAGTAATTCCGACTGTTCTTTCACCTCTAATAATGGAAATGGTGTTGGTTAAACTGTGGGAAGTTCGCCAATCCAACGACACTCACATCTGTCATTGTCCTCCAGCCGGAGTGCAGCGACCGAGACCGCACACACTGGATTTCCGCTTTCCACTTCCAAACAGACCAATCCCTCCATAGCATCGGTAGAATGGGGACATTCAGGGAACTGACCGTATTTCTATTTTCTTGCAGTTAACTTAACGGCGATTGTGATCCTATCTCGGGGAAAATGCGAACTCTCCAAATGCATCACCCATTACCTGGTTGGAATGGCAACAGCGGATCTGATGGTGGTTATCGTTGTTGCTTTAGTGGAACAGACCAACAATATCTACATTTATTCCAGATCCCTGCTCATCACTCCTGTATGCGCTCTGACACTTGTATTTGCGGCTGTGACGCGGGACTGTTCTGTTTGGTTCACGGTCAGTTTTACCTTCGATCGCTTCATCGCAATATGTTGCCGAAAGCTGCGGGAGCGATACTGCACCGAGAGAACAGCAACTGTCGTTATCGTGACCGTGGTTATAGTGAGCTGCGGGAAATGTGTCCCGTTATACTTTGTCATTGAACCTTACGTCATCATTGACAACAGGCCGTGGCGGTGCACCGTCACATATGAATACGTTACTTCACCCGTGTGGAGAGGATACGCATTACTACAGAGCATTTTAACGCCATTGCTACCAATCGGCTTAATCCTGGTGTTTAACGGGTTAACCGTAAGACATACTGTTGTGGCAAATGGAGTCCGCAGAAGGCTTCGGCACAGCAGCGACAATCAGAAAGATGCCGAGGTGGAAAAACGCAGAAAATCGATGATTTTGCTGTTTTCTATATCAGCTAATTTCGTATTATTTTGGATGCCCTATGTAGCCCGTTCTGTAAAATGGCAAGCGCAAAACTATTTTTACGAGGACAGATATTTGAGTTCCCCGGTATACATCCTACAGCAACTTGGGTTCATGTTGCAGTTTCTCAGTATGTGCACCAATACTTGTATGTATACACTGACACAGAGGAAATTCAGAGAAGAGCTGAGGAATGGAATGAAGTATGTGTTTACATTAAATGGCCATCTGTGTAGATAACGCCCGGGTCTAATGGCAATTCAGCGGAGTTTTCAAATAAAGCCGTTTTACAATGAACAGGTTTGGCAAATATGTCATAAATTCACACAATTATATGCCTGGTCATCCGGAAATTGCTGAATTCGCTGAAGATTGCTGACTTCATACAGTTCAGGTAGGTAGCAATACAAACGCTCAATGCTGCTGGCGTGATTGTTACAATGGTTGAAGTTTGTTCCAAACTATCACAGACACTCGACTGTCACAAAGGGCAGGGCTGGCTGGTAGCCTTTCCGAGTTTTAGATGTTTCAAAATGGACAGAGTTGAGTAACAGATTGTAAAGGGAGTACGATGGGAAACCAGGGATAGTATCGCAGCTGCAGAAAGGGAGGACAACGTGGAGCGTTCGTTTGTTAATAGACTGGGAGACGAACACTGCTTCTGTTCTCCCTTTTGAAATGGGCGCGATCTCCCCATTTGGAGTATTCCGTACAGCCGCCCACCAGATTAACAAAAAAAAACGCAACGGGAACAGTGAGGAACCGACCGGGAAGCGGAAACTGGAAATGAGCCGTTATTGGCACGGGCAACTGCAACTTCCCTAATAGTCTTTGGCACCTACCCAAGGTAAAATGTTTAGGAATGGCATAAATTCTCAGATGTGTTCAGGAAGGATTCATGTCACTGTAAGAAGAAAGACTGACTGGCGAACATTCCATACCAGATCTAATATTAGGAAAGGAAACGGGTCTTGTGACAGATCTTTCCGCGGGGCCGCATTTCAGAACTCCCCACCATTTACCTTGCACAGAGTTAGGACCAGGGAGCATGGGATCTATTTAATTGGGGGTCAGCGATTTGTGGTGCTGCCTGGCAGGAGCTCAGGAACGTACATTGGGAAATGATGCACTCGGGGTATTGCGCAACAGATACGTGGGGATTGTTTAGGGGGCACTTACACAGGGTTCAGTATAGGCTTGTCTCAGTGACGCAGGGTAAGGATGACAGTGTAAAGTAACCCTGGGAGACAAGAAAGTTGGAACAACACATCAAGAGGAAGAAAGATCGATACTTACAGAACAGGAAGAAAGGATCAGGTAAACCTATAGCAAGTCACAATGCAGACAGGAAGGAATTTAACAATTTACTTAAAGAAGTGATAGGGGGATTTGAGAAATACTTGACGAGTTGCACTGTGAAGAACAGGAAGAGACTGGAGAGAGTGTGTGCAGATCAGAGGTAAAAGAGGAAAACGTGTCTGGACTCCAAGGAGGCGGTGAAGCTCCTCACTGAATACATTGATCAATGTGAACACAGCGTCAAAAGGCAGATATGCTCGAACATGCCGGCGCTGAGAAAGAGGATGCGCTGGAAACTTGGAAAGCATTATGACAGATGATCCCACGGTGCCAGAAGGGATATAGTCTTTGTAATAGATGATTCCCCGGTGCCGGAATGGATATAGTCTTTGTAATAGATGATTCCCCGATACCGGAAGAGACATAGTCCAGGTAATTTTGGAAGGCGAGCTCAGATATTGCTGAGCATTTGGTCAGGATATTTGTGTCTTCGCTGGCCACGGAAGTAGAACTAGATGATTGGAGGATGAAAAAGGTTCTTCATTGGTTGACGAAAAATAACAGGGATACTTCTTGGAATTATAGACCAGGGAGTCTTACATCAGTAGTGGGTAAATTACTGGAGACGATTATTGAAGAGGGAATTTATGAGGTTTTGGAGAAACGTAGTCTTGCTACGGAGAGAAAACATGGCATGTTGTCCTTAATGAGTCAGATTGAATTATTTGAAAGTGAAAATAAAGCAAACAGATGAATCCGAACAGTCGATGTGGGGGCATTAATTATGGTCAGGCGTTTGATCAATTCCCCATAGTAGACTCATTCAGAAAGTCAGAAGGGATGGAAACCAGGGAAACCTGGCTGCGCTGATTCAGAATTGGCTTCCTAACAGAAGGCAGATGATGTAGTAGACAGAGTGAATTCTGGCTGGAAGACAAAGGGCAGCCGTGTTCCGCATGGAGAGTCGAAACTTCGGTACAATTTACAATTCTATTGCGAGTCTGCAGTTACAGTGCTCCAAGAAATAGGGCTGAGGAAATAATCGATTTAATCTGATCTCACAGCAGCCCCTGGATAATCAATGGAATTAGGACTGACGACGTAAGCGATTGACTGCACCTGCGCGTTTTCTAAACTGACTTGTCATTTACATATTACAGGGCAGATGCTACAATGACTTCAAAACAATCTTTTGAAATTAAACCCTACAACTTAAAACCAGCATTTCAAAGTGATCAGCAGCAGCTTCTGGTGCTCATTAAAAGAACCACCCTTCCAAAATGTCAATTCCAAATTCCCAATTCAAGTACACACCAATTTATTCTAATGCCAGTTTACCTGTGAATCGTAGTTTTATCGTAACGGGTGTAGATACGCTCACATTTCGATCCATTTAACCCTGAATCCATATGGCGGGTGTGGAATCCGTGTCTCCCTCTGAAATCATTAATAAATGAAACATACAAAACTACACAAAGTAAAAACGCAGCGAAGGCAAAGCAAATATCTGGTCTCACACTTGTCTTCCTTCAAAACCATGGCAGGCAATTGGAGAATATACACTCTCTATTTACACTCTCTATACGCCTCATAATGTTCTATACCTCTAACAAATCTCCCTCAGCCTTCTATCCGCTCGGAAATAAATTGCAGACAAATGTAATCTTAATCTTTCCTTTTAATTAAAAACATTCAGTCCCGGCAATAGCTGTGTAATTTTTTTTCTGCATTCTTTCAATCTTATTTGCATCTTTCCTGCAGGTAGTTGAGTCCAACCGCACACAATATTCCAAATTGGGCCCCAATAAAGCCTGAAACCATAACGACGTAACATCCCAACTCCTGTACTCAGTACTTTGCTCTATGAAAGCCAAAGTGTGAAAAGCTGTTTTTACAACCCTGTCTAATTGCGCCGCAATTTCATTGAATTATGGATCTGCATTCCCAGACTCGTTTGTTCTATCGTACTCAGTGCCCTATTTCTCATTGTGTCAGACCAACCCTGTCTGGTCCGCTCAAAGGGCAATATCTAAATGTTGTGTGTGTTAAATCCGATCTGACATTTTTCAACCCGTTTTTCCAGCTGCTCCAGATCCCGCTTCATGCTCCGGTACTCTTCCCCGCTGTTGACTACACCCGTAATGCTGTTATCATCGGCAAATTTGCTGATCGAGTTAGCGACATTATTAACCAGATCACTGATATAGATGACAAACGACAACGGACGCAGTGTACTGGGGCACTCCACTCATCACAGGTCCCCAGTCAGAGAGACAACCATCTATTACCGCACTCTAGATTCCCCAACGTACCCAATGGCGAATCCAATTTACTTCCTCATTGTGAAAGCCAAACGACTGATCCTTCCCGAGCATCGTCCCACACCGAAACCTCACAAACTTCTTCAACAGCGTTGCGGGTAACAACCTGGTAAAGATCTGTGAGGTTGGTTAGACATGACCCACTGGCCCATACTGACTATCGCTAACTTTCCTGTTCGTCCAGATACTTCCCTTCATACCCCATGACCAGCGTAGTCCGAACACCGAGGACAATTCCTCATTTCGTAGTTCTTGACGAGTCATTTCCAAGTAAAACTATTGATATCATCCAGCGGTCGGCACTCACATTTATGGACTATTGTTGTTAAATTCTCCTGCAGTATTATCAGACGGTTTGAGAGTAATCTGGAAAAGGAAGGCTACTGAACACTAGATAGGGCACAGAACATAGAATATTACAGCATAGTACAACCCATCGTCTCACGAGATTCTGACAGACTTTCAACTAATTTAAGTTCAAACAAACACATCCCCTGCATCTGAATCAGAATCAGAACCAGATTTAATATCATCGGGATATGTGGTGAAACTTGTTAACTTTACTGCAGCAGTACAATGAAATAAAGTATAAATAAATTTAGAGAAAACAAACTGAGTTGCAGGTGGCGGAGGGGGAGTGCCTGATCCTGAATCGCTGAGCGGGAGCTTTCAAGCTTCTGTATCTCCATCCCGGTGGTAACACTGTGCAGAGGGTGTTTCCTGTTGGTGGGCAACTTTAATGATGGACGCCATTGTTACAAGAATCACCCCCAGTAATAATGATCAGTGAGGTACAGAAAATCTGCATTTGCCACCATGTAACTTTTATTATTTCAACTAAAAAAGCACGTAGGTTCAGACGCCATCTTCATTTCACTACACTGCATGAGCAGTTAATGAAGAGAAAAGTTATTACCTGGGAACGTAGTCGACTCTGGCCAGAGAGACGGGACAGAGGGACTGGGGAGAAAGAGACGGGGACAGAAACTGGTGAGGTAGCGAGAGAAAGAGGAGGGTAGAGAAAGACCATGGGGAGGGAGGCCGGGGAAGTCGAGGGATCTGGTGTTGAGAGAGATCGAGTTTTGGGAAAAGATTTTAGATGGGGAGGGAGATCGGAGTCGTGAGTTTGGTGTCGGTAGAAGGCCGGAGGGGAATAGCCGGAATAGAGAAACGCGACGGAGAGGGGGACTGTGCAGAGACCGGGGGCAGAGAGAGTGACAGGATGAGAAACAGACGGCGGAGGGAAATTCCGGAGGGAGGTCGAGGGGTTGGGGTAAATAGAGAGAGAGGTTGGGAAACAGAGGCCGTGGATGTGGGGAGATGGGGTAGAGAGAATGTGAGAGACTGGTGGGAGGAGAAGGAAACTGGGGGATGTAGGGAGACGACGGCGAGAGTCTGAGAAGAGGACGGGGAGAGAGAGAGAGATAGAGACAGCAGAGATTCTCGGAGAGCAGAAACGGCAGGGGAAGAGGGTAACGGTGGGAGACAGAGAGGGGGCGTGGGAGACGGAGAATTGCTTGACAGAGCTAGGGTAGAGAGATGGAGGAGAGAGTCCGGTAAAGTACAGAGAGACCGAGAGGTCAGAGAAAGACCAGGGGGAGGGAGGCCGGGGAAGCCGAGAGATCTGGGGTGGGGAGAGATATTTGGGAAAGGGAGAGAGATCGATGTGAATAGGGAGATTGGAAGTGAACTCGGAAGGGGAGAGCCCGAGACGTGGGGCTGGGGGGTGGGGGGTGATGGGGTAGAGGAGGAGTGACGGCGGGTAGGGAGAGGAATTTATGGGAGAGGGACACCGGGATTGGGGAGAGAATCTGGAGAGAGAGAGGGAGGTTTGGTACTGGTGACCGGGGTTTTGGAGAGACTGGTGTATACACAGACGGGAGGTTAAAGGACTTGGGGCGGGAAATAGACACTGGACATTGCGAGAGCGAGACGGGATGAGGTAGGGAAGTGTGAGTCAGAGAATACTGTCCATAAACGCACTGAGCGATTACAGGACTTTCCTTCCTGCAGGTCATTCTGAGATTACAGCGCTTCCATTCTAAAGTCCCTCTGAGACAAGCATCCCTGTGCCATCTCGCTGAACTCTCCCACCGTGCCTGCTTAACCACACTCCTTCCCACACCGTATCCGCGATCTCCCTTTCCTCAACCCGTCTTTGCGATCTTCACCCTCGTTCTCCGTCTCTGTGACCACATCCGTTGGCTCCTGTTACGAACGCGCAGAGTAGCATGCTGAAACACTTATACTGAGTCATGTTACTAATTGGACACTCTGGGAAATTTACAGTGTCGGACCGAACCGAACCCACCCGAGACGAAAAACACGGACACTGGAAAGCCCGCGCGGAGATAGTGCCTCATCCGCGCCAGAGGTCCAGCGGATACACACCGCGCTATCAAACAGCGCATGCGCACCTGCCACATTGACGCAATCGATCTGACAGAGACGTTCACATCCTTGCCCTGCACTTCTTCCCATCTCCATGGCACCATTTCTTCCCTCCGACCTGACCCTCGCTCTCTCTCTCCACAGGGATCACCGTCCCTGTATGCGATCACTGCGCTTCTCGGACAGCACTGTCTCGCTGTCTGTCGTCGGAAGGCGAAGGTTCCCTAGGAAGATCAAGCCGGGGACAAAGCCAGCAACCTGTTCAGTCTGGAGTCGCAGGTGATGTTCGGTGCACGCTGGAGTCGGTGCGGAATGGAGCTCGGGGAGAGTCCCTTGGCAAGGATCTGGCCTACATCGTGGTCGATCATACCCCAGAGAACCCTAACCGCTTCCGTTTCCATCTACCTCTCTTCAATCCCGAGACCGGCCAGTGCTTAGCCTCATTCCCGGCCCAAATCTTCTCAGCCTCCTGAGTGGGGTTTCCATGCTACCGCAGGCTTCTGTCTCAGGCGCTAAGGGAGCGGGAGGAGGGGGCAGGTCACGGGAATGTGTACAGAGAGGCCTCGCAACCCTTTCGGGCCCATGAGGTTAGCCAGTGAGTTTCGGGTATTCATCTTGGCTTCAGTTTCCCGGGAGGTGGCGCAGGCTTTTACCGGAGGGTGTGCTACCACCTAGACGGTCGGAGGGGAAATGGCAGGCTCTTGCTCCTTCTGCCCCGGCAGGAGGGAGGAGCTGATATTCCGTACTGAGTCGTTCTGGATTGATAGGGTACTGAGGCTGGCAATGTCGAACGAAGGGGATGGAAATTTGGAGATTTTTCTGACCTCCGTGGGGATGATTCATGGAGTCAGGAACGGCAGGGAGAGTGAGCGGGGGTGGGAAATCCCAGATTCCCGGCACTTGTGGGTTTGGCGGTACTCCTGCGCTCCGGATTCCATGGTCCTGAGCTCAAAGAATGTGTGGAGTGAGAGCGCCGTAATGCGGCGTTGAGCCGCGAGGGGGCGCTCCTCGATTATCAGGAAGGTCTTAAATTAACTCAACAGATCACTTTAATTACTTATAGAATCACACAAACGTAGGACTTCAGTAAATATAATAATATTAATATTCTATTGTGATGCACTTTGTTTCAGCAGCCTCCGGTCATAAACAGGGTACACACATGAACCCCGCAGTCCTGCATCAGTTCTCAAAATAATTCCGCAGACACGTGTCAGTCCCAAAGTAATCAGTGCACCACGATTGCCCCACAGACTCGTGTCAGTATCCAAAGTAACACCACTGCTTTGATCATTCACTCTGAACATTATAGTCCACTGAGTCTTACTTCAGTGGTGGGAAACTGTTGGAGAAGATTCTTAGAGACGGGATTTACATGAATATAGAGAACCATCTCCTGATTGGGGTGAGTCTTTGTTAAAGGCAAGTCATGCTTCCAAAGCCTGGTTAAATTCTGTGAAGTGACATAGCAAAGGATAAAAATAGAGTGGTTGATATGGCGTTTATGGTGTTTATATATTTAGTAAGATATTTCATAAGGTTGACCATGGTTGTGTCCTTCAGAAAGTCAGTAGGCATGGGCTTCTAGAAATAATGGCTTCTGAACTCAGAATGTGCTTTTTTCCCACAGAATGCAGAGGAAAATTATAAACAGAGCATCATCTTCCTGGAGGGTGGTGCCCAGTGGTGTTCTGCAGAGATCTGTTCTGGGACCCCGTCTTTTTGTGATATCTATAAATAATTTGAATGAGGAAGTGGATGGGTGGAATTAGTAAGTTGGCAGTTGATATGGGTATTGGTGGAATTGTAGAAGATTCTCGTGGGTTACAACAGGAGATTGGCAGGACGCAGAACAGGGCGAAGATGTGACGGATGGTGTTCAAACCTGAAAAGGTGTGAACTGATTTGCTTTGGAAGGACAAATTTGAAGGCAGAATACAGGGTTAAAGTCTGAATCGTTAACAGTGTAGTAGAAGATAGGATGATTGGGACCACATCCAAAGATCCCTCAAAGCGTCTTTGCACGTTAATAGGACGGTTCAGAAGGCGTATTGTGTGTTGCCTTCATTAGTCCGGGTTTGAGTACAAGAGTCACAAAGTATTTTAGTAACTCTGAAATCCTGGTAAGATCACACCAGGAATATTGTGTTGAGTTCTGAGCGCCACATTATGGAAAGGATATGGAAACTTCATCGAGTGTGCAGAGGATGTTAACTATGATGCTGCCTTGATGAGACATTCTGTACATTCTGTTTGCAGCAAAGGAGGTTGAGAGCTGACTTGATGGATTTGTTCAAGACACGTCTCTGCCGAAGGAAGTACAAGGCGTGTCATCCGTTCACTGGCCTGCACGTTACCCTAGGGTGAGATGTAGCAAATGCATTTCCAACCCGGAAATCGGGGTCACGTGAAGCCATGGGACCAGGTGCTGGATGGTCGTATGAGTAGCCGATGCTGGTCATATGTTCTGCTTATTTGACCACTGACACCAGGCAGACAATCGCTGAACAGTATTGATAATGTCTGCAGTCAGCTGTCGTGTAAAGACACTGTCTGGGAGAAGAAAATAGAAAATCACTTCTGTAGAAAAAAATGGCAAGCAATCATGCTCATTGGAAGATCATGATCACCTATATCAAGCGACCCAGCACACAGCAAACAAAGGAATATAAGGTGAAACCTTGTCAGAGCAAGTGGTTTAGATGGGGTGTCTGGGTTGGGTTCAGTAAATTAATATGTATGTTGTCCAACAAGAGCAGAAACTGCACTGGATCTTGCATTGGGTAATGAACCTGGCCAGCTGACCGATCCTTTCAGAGCAAACAGTTACCACAACTCCTTAAGTTTTACGATAGCTACAGATAAGGACAAGCATGGAGCTTGTGAAAGAGTATTAAAGTGGAGCAGGCTACATTACGAGAGCATCGTGCAGGAACTAGGAAGAGATCATTGGGATCAGCTACCTTTGGGCAAGTCCACATCCAACATGTGAAAAGTGCTTAAACTTTCACTACACAGAGTATAGGACAGGTATGTTCCAGTCAGAAGGAAGGACAAAGAGAACTGTGGATGTCGAGGGTGGTCATGTTGTAGTCTGGAATAAAAAGGAAGAAATGGTGAAGCTTCGGTAGTTAGAATCAAACGGTTTTCTTGACGAATTATAAAGAAGCCAGAAAATAACTGGAGTGGAATTAAGAAAGCCAGGAGGGCACAGAAAAAGCGCTTAGTAAGTAGGATTAAAGAGAACCCCAAGGCATCTGTGCATACATCAGGGACCGGAGGATAACAAGGTAAGGGTTGAACCACACACGAATATGGTGGGGGAGGGGGGGGGGAGAGAGCAGTTGCTTGGTACAAAGGATGTGGGTGAGGTCCATAATGAGTATTTTGCATCAATATTTACCAAGGAGAAGGACGTGGAAGATGTGGAGATCAGTACCAAGAGTATTAATATGCTCAGGCATTTTGAACTGTGGGAGGAGGTAGTGTCGAATATCTTAAGCAGCTAAGTTTGGATAAGTCCCTCGTGCCTGGTGGGATATACCCCAGGTTGTTGAACGGGAAGTGAAGGGATTGCTTGGGCCTTGATCAATATCTTTGTGTCCTCCACAGCCACAGGCGAGTTCCTGGAGGACTGGTGAGAAGCTCATGTTGCTCCATTGTTCAAGACGGAAATCCGGGATAATCCTGGAAACCATAGACCGGAAAGTCTCTCATCAGCGGCACGGAAGATGCTGAGGAGAATTCCCAGAGAAAGTATTTATGAGTATTTGGAAAATTATAGCCTACTTAGGGAGAGCTAGTATGGCCTTCTGTGCGGTAAATTGTGCCTTACTACATTGATTGATTTTATTAATAATGTGACGAGGATGATTGGTAGAGACAGCTATGGTTGACATTTCAACATGTTTGAGAAAGGCATTTCACAAGGTCCCATATGGGAGTCTCATTCAAAAGTTTAGGATCAGTGGTGAATTGGCTGTTTGAATTCAGAACTGGCCTGCCCATTGGAGACAGAGGGTAGTGGTTGAAGGGACCAGTTGTAGCTGGAGCTCTGTGATTAGTGGTACTCCACCGGGATCAGTTCTGTGACCCCTGCACTTTGTGATGTACATAACCGATCTGACTGAAGATGAACATACTTATGGATAGCACGGATGACTGGCAAAGAACACAGCGGGATGAACTGTAAATCAATTGCAGATATGGGCAGAAAAATGCAGATGGAGTTTAATCCAGGCAAATGTGAAGTGTTGTACCTCGGTAGGTCAAATGTAAAGCGACAGCACAGTGCAAGACAGTTAACAGGTGTTAATGAGCAGAAAGATGTTGGGATTCAAAATCAAAGCCCCTTGTAATTTGATGAGGTGTTTGAGAAGGCAGTTGACATGCCTGAATTTATAAATTGATAAAACTCTAGTTAGGCCACATCTGGAGTATTGCGTGCCGTTCCTGTTGCCTCACTCTAGGAAGGATGTTGAGGATTTGGAGAGAGTGCAGAAGAAGTTTACCAGGATATTGACCGGATCATAGGGCATGTGATCCGAAAAACCTGGGTGGTTTTCTCTGGAGCGGTGGGGTGTGAAGTGAAATTTGATAGAGTTTATCAGATTATGAGAGGCTTATAGAGTAGGCAGACTCTGAGGTCTTGAAATGTCTAATACCAAAGGATGTGCATTTAATGTGAAAGCGGGTAAGTTCAAAGAAGAAAGACAACTTATGTGTGAAAGGCAAGTTCGTTTAAATATAAAACGAATGAAGGAATTCGCCGAGAATGAATGCTTGGGATGATGGTAGAAGCGGATACAGTGGGGACTTCGAAGAGACTCTTAGATAGGCACACGAATCTGCAGAAAATAGAAGGATATGTATATTTTGAATGCATAATGGATAAATGTAGATAGCCGTTTGATAACTAATCCACTTGTTTTCCAGGAGGCTGTGATCATTGTGGGCCGAAGGACCTGTCTCTGTGCTATACTAATCTATCTTCTACGTCAATGTTCTACAATATTGTTACATCTACATTGTTTCAATGTGATTTTCAGTTCAGTGCGTTGTTTTACCATACCGAGCTCCAGAACCTCTTTCAGTATTGTGTCCAACTTTGCCAACCCATTCCTCATTTCCAGAAAGGATTCCCACATCATTTCCCGGGACTGAGAACCTTTCCCCATCCCTAGGCTGAGGAAGAGCGCGGAATCCTCTGTCAGGATTCCCTTCTCTGTGAGTTCTGTGATTTCCTGTAAACAATGAACACGTTGAGTGACAGACTGAGTGAACGAGAATGGAGAAGAGAATATCAGCTCAGTGATGGGTCGTCCCAGTGAGTTTGAGCAAAAGGAACAGTCTCTGGGCAGCTTCTTCAGCCATTCTGTAAATTTCTGGTTTCGGTCATTAGCAACAAAGCACTGACTATGGAAATTACAAATCAGAATATTATTAGAGTCACACAGCCCAACAGATCTGAAACACGCCCTTCGGCCCTTCCACTCAGTGCTCTCATTTTTTTTTGTTTTTACTGCCCATTTCCATCTACCTACACCTTAACCTTCATACACCTCCCATCTATGTTCACATCAAATTTCTCATTAGTGTCTAAATTGAACCTACATCCACTGGCAGCTCTTGCCACACTCTCACCAACATCTGAGTGAAGATTTCCCCTTCAGAGTCCCCTGAAAATATTTCACCTTTCACTCTTAGCCGTCCAATACGGAGGGAGAACGATGACGGGGCAGAGAAGGAAGGCACGAAGACACGAAAGTGTCGTGAGTGGTGGGAGTGAGGAGAGGGAAACAGAGGGGACTGTTTATATTTATGATCTTTCAAAAAATGTAATTGTTTGAACTTACTTGCTGCAAACTTACTAACCATAGCCTATACATTCTC
The DNA here is from genome assembly GCF_048418815.1 of Hemitrygon akajei. Taxonomy (NCBI): domain Eukaryota; kingdom Metazoa; phylum Chordata; class Chondrichthyes; order Myliobatiformes; family Dasyatidae; genus Hemitrygon; species Hemitrygon akajei. Next base: position 51,880 of record NW_027332030.1, on the reverse strand, counting down.
AGCGTCTGATTCCCCCTCTACCCGCAACTTCTCCCGTCCGACCACTCACCCCATACCCATACGTTCACCTATAACCTCTACCCACACACATCGACATATCCACTTCGCCCCAATCACCAACCCCGCTTGGGGAACCACAACTAACTAATCCCACTGACCGGGCTCGGGCGCAAAGCTAAAACCGGGGCTGCCGGACCAGAAAGCCCGGAGCCTCCAGTACTCCGGCACAGCTCGGGCCCGACCATTTCCGAATGCCACTGGCCACCGATTGACACAAACCCGGGATCACCCGCTACTTATACTGCCATCCGAAAACGAGAAACAACGGCGACAGCTGCGATCGGCACCGCGCCTGAATTTCGCAGGAGGTGAGCCATCGTTGTTGGTGGTTTGAACATCGCGGCCTTTGTCCGAAGGTCCACGCAGCGCCACCAGTGGCCGAATGCTGGATCTACAACAGAGATGTAAGTCACAAACACCGCGATATCTGCAGATGCTGGATATCCAAAGCAACACACACAAATTGCCGGCTGATCTTAGCAGATCAGGCAGCATCTATCGAAAAGAGTAAACAGTCGACGTTTCGGGTTGAGACACTTTCTCAGAACTGAGAAGGAAGGGGAAAATATCTGAATAAATACGGGGCGGGAGAGGAAAGGGCTAGCAGGTAGGTAACAGACGAAGCCAGGTAGGTGGGAAAGCTCAGGAGCTGGACAATAGGAGAAAGGAATGAGGACGTGGACCCAGGGAGAAGTGATTAGCAGTTGAAAGGTCCCAGAGGAAGAGAGGGAGTGGGAGGGAGGGAGGGGTGAGGCGGAATTTTTTTTTCAGTGGAAGGAGAAGTCAATGCTCATGCCATCACGTTGCAGGGTACTCAGACGGATTATAAGGAGCTGATCCTGGACCCTGAATGTGGCCTCATTTTGGCACAAGAGGAGGCGATGGGTTGACCCCCCGGAACGGGAATGGGAATCGGAATGAAAATGTTTGGACACCGAGAAATCCCGCTTTTAGCGGATGGTTCAAATAATAATTTAATATTAAAGCATGTATCCATATACAACTCTGATTTTTTTTCTTCTCTAGTGAACAACGAAACAAAGAAAGAGAATGACCGCCGTTCAGAGAGAAGCAACCCTCCTGTACACAAAAAAAGAACGGCATCCAAATCGTCAACGTCCAAAAAATCCTGTACACTTGCACAAAACGCGACGAGAACATCGACTCCTCCTTCCTTAAAAATAAAACCCTACCCCGCACAACAGCGGAGGAGCCGGTGTCACCAGTGTGGAGGCGGCCGCATCGGGAGCAGCGGACACAACAGGCGACCCTGGAAGATTCACAGGTGAAGTGTCGCCTCACCTGGAAGGATGTTTGGACAACGGAGAGTGTTCGGCCGTCCGGCCCTTTCACTGTGACACCCCGAGCTCCACATCAAATCCGTCCAAACGAATCTGGGCGAACTTTATTGACCAACAAACTTATTTTCTCTCAGCGATCAACTGTCTGAATGATTCACTAACTTCGAGAGGAAGGGGCATCTATGGTTCACATTGTCAATCGTCTCCTGCCGCCGGAGTCTAGTGTATCGCTGAGAGGTAGGAGGAAACCGCTCGTCCCATCGGTTTGATGTCAGCTCGCAGGGGGAGGGAGGGATCCCGGCAGAAGACGGAGTGGAGGGGGATTTTATTGAAACGATACCGGTGCTGTACACAGGAAGTTTGTCCCAGTACAGGCAGGAGGGTTTTATGAGGAGGGTTTATGTCTGAGCCCATGGTGGAGGTGAGCAGAGGAATTCACCACCGGTGGGAAAATACCGAAAGATTGTTGATCTCCAAGTGGGGCCAATGGTCTGGGAAAAATGGGGATAGAAGTGGTATGGGGGGGGGAGGCACAACGATGGAATGGACCGAGGTCTTATTGAATGGCAGGATGGGCTGGAGGGTCTGAGTGGCCTGCTACGGTTCCTGTTCTCTGTGCGTTTAAAGGGTTGGAATAACCAGAGCCTTCCTCGGTCTGCAAGATGTCGCAGTGTGTGTTGTAAGGACCGGTGCTTGGAGCCCAGCTTTTCCCAAACTGTGTCAATAATTTGGCCGACGGACCAAATCCAACATTTCCAACTCTCTTGTAGACACGAAATGTATATTTATATACTGATAGACACAAATGTATGTTAATACATTGTTAAGGACATAAAACATATCTCTGCATTGTTAATGAGATTTCTATGTCTGTTATTGATACGAAGTATATATCTATATATTGATAATTGTATAAAACCTGAATTTAATGACATAAAACACACTTCCATATTGTTAACGACACAGTTGTATAATTTATGTTCCGTGTGTTATCTGAACGTACTTGCCCGTGAAGCTGCTACAAGTCAGTGTTTCTCTGTATCTGTGCCTCCCCGTACTTAGAAACTTTGTAATGAATTCGACTGGACCTCACAAAGCTCAGTGAAATTTCATTATCAACTTGGCACTTCGGTGGGAGAAATGTAAAGAGACAGTACACTGATAAATACAAGAACCTGAACATTATAGATGAACAGAGGGATCCTGGAGTCCAAGTTCACCGCTCCCTGAAAGAGACTGCACAGACTGACAGGGTGGTTAGAAAGGCAAATAGTATGCTTACGGTTATAGTCGAGGCTTTGATATTAAATGTCAGGAAGTTATGTTAATAACCGAGTTAGGTCTCATCTGGAGTATTTCATGCAGTTCTCGTAGCCTCAATCTGGGAAGAATGTCGAGGCTTTGGAGTGAGTGCAGACAAGCTTTACCAGGAAATTTCCTGGATTACAGGGCATGCATGATTTCTAAGGGTAAATGCCAAAGGTTACATTTGCTTGTCCCAGCTTTTCCACTTCAGGATCATTTATATTATAGTATGTGCTATTAATTCACTAACTGTCTATTTCTGTAGGACCATCCCTGATGTGTTCTACCACATAGTTGTATCTGCTCATTCCATGTCATGTTGTTCATATTGTGCCTGTATCTTATCAATGATTATATATCAACAACCCTTCTCCTACTGTCTCCTCATTGTGCAGTGTGTTGCCTCACTGAGTTATTTCCGCTATCAGTGTTTATTACCGAGAACCTGCAGAGTATTTATTGAATGCAGCATGAGGTAAGGTAAAGACAGCAATTACAATTTTAGTTTCAACGTTATAAAATAGCCGTTGTGTCAATTTTATATCAGGACTCTTTACAGGAGAATGTCAGGGAAGCAGCCTGACACGTGAAGTTTCATTGAAGTTGGATAATGCAACAAGACAATGATCGGAAAGACAAGACTAAATAAATAAGAAAATGATTTCGAATTTTGGAATGGCCGAACTAAAGCCCTGAAGTTAATACCATGGGAATGATACGTAATAGCCTGTAGCAGCAGTTCAGGCAAGGAATCCCACCAACATCCCAGTGTTGAAGCGCATGGACTATGTATACTGAATTATTCCTGTGTTGGAATGAAGAGAAAACTAATGATGATCCTTTTTCCCATCTGGTTCCATCTGCGCATTCCCCGCGCAGCTTGTTTAAACTCTGTCCAGCCTGTAACCCACCACCTCAATGATATATATGTATATATATATCAACCATTTAGTTCAACCTCTATCCAGACTGTTTCCCACCTTCTCAGTGATATATATCAACTATGTTGTAAAACCTCTGCCCAGCCTGTATCCCATCAGCTGAATGATATCTATCAACCATCTTATTTAACCTCTGTCCAACCTGTATCACACCACCTCAAGGATATATATATCAACCATCTTTTTCAACCTTTGTCCAGTCTGTACGGCCCCACCTTAATGATATATATCAAACATCTTGTTAATTTCTTGTCAGTCTGTATCGCATCAATAATTACAATCTTAGTTTCAATGTTACAAAATGGCAAAGTGTTAATCTTGACAACATTTATTTTTGAGTCAGTTACTTTATTTTTTTTGTCATTTTTGGAGAGCCACTTTTTCTGTTGCCAGGGTAACAGCCCATGTGACTTGCAGGGTGTGGTGCACATTTTTATCGCTCTCTGGTCACGGTCCCTCAATGAGAGACAGTGGCCTCGGGAGCAGATGTAACAGACTGATAGTGGAGTGGGGAGGATGATGTAAACCTCGACTGTATTAACCCTGTGCTGGAATGCAGAGAAAACTAACGAATGTGTGCATTGCATTTGTGCAACTTTGTTCAGGTAGTCACAAACGTCCTGTAATCAGTCAATAGTTGTGCATCATTTAAAGTAAAAAGAGAAAAAGCTGGAAACGTTCAGCAGATCGGGGAGAAATTTGGACAGTCCCAGTTCTGATACCGGGTCTTGCACAGTTTCTCTTTCCAGAAATCTAATCTGATGCAACAAGAGTCCAGCACTATTATTTCATTTTTATATTAAAAGCGTTTTATTCCTGTTAGCCTACAGGAAATGTGATGGCCAAATGTGCTGGGCAAGAGCACATTTAACAATAAAATAATGATAAATTGAGTTCAGTTTAGCTGCTGGAGACGATGTAAAACGTATCCCCGGTATCTGTTGAATCACTCCCTGGTTTTACAGCCCGATCATTGGTCCAGTCAGATGATCATGAGGCTCTTGTTCTTCCATGGGTTGATGGAGTGTTAGTTTTTGAACGCTGATTGGCCGAAACACTGCATCATATTACCGGAGCAAGGAGTCCTGGGAGAGTTACTGTTTAGGCTGTAATCCTTGAAACTACGACTGCCTCCTCATTGTCAAGTATTTTGCTTCAATATCGGTGTTTGTTACCTAGAAATAGCAGAGGATTTGTTTAATGCAGGATAAGGTAAGGTAAAGACAAACATTACAATTTTAGTTTCAACGTTATAAAATAGCTATTGTGTTAATTTTATATTAAGACTCTTTACAAGAGAATTTCAGGGTAGCAGTCTGTCAACTGGTTTAATTCAAGTTGGATAATGCAACAAGTCAATGATCCGAAAGACAAGAGTAAATCGATAGGAGAATGATTTCAAAAGAGAATTTCGTTTTTGGAATGTCCAAGTCAAAATCCTATCGTTAATCCCATAGGAATCTTGTGGAATGGCCTGAAGCAGCAGTTCAGGCAAGGAGTCCCATCAACATCCCAGAGTTGAAGCAGTTTTGTAAGGCAGAATGGCCTAAACTTCCTCCTAGCCGATGTGCTGGAAGATCAGCAGTTACCAGAAGCACTTATTTGAAGTTATTGTGTGTCGTGGGGGGGGGGGGGGGGCGATCACACCAATTATTGAAAACCAAGGTTCACAGACTTATTTTGAACAAGTACATGTAATATTGAACCATGTTAATCTTGACAGAATGAGACTCAGAGCGTTTAAAATTGAGCCCGTTTCTTTCTTTTTCGGTCATATTTGGATGGCCTCTTTCTGCATGCCAGAATAACAGCCCATGTGACCGGTAGGGAGTGGTAAGCATTTTTATCGCTCTCTGGTCACCGTTGCTCAGTGAGAGTTAGTGGCCTCAGGACCAGATGTAACGGACCGATAAAGGGTTGGGGAGGATGTTGTGAGCATTAACTGTGTGTACTGAATTATTCCTGTGTTAGAATGAAGAGAAAACTAATGATGATCCTTTTTCCCATCTGGCTCCATCTGCGCATTCCCCGCACAACTTGTTTAAATTCTGTCCAGCCGGTAACCCACCACCGCAATGATATATATCAACCAACTTCTTCAATCTCTGTCCAGCCTATATCCCACCACCTGAATGATATATATCAACAATCTTGTTCAACTTCTGTCCAGTTTGTATCCCACCACCTCAATGATATATATCAACCATCTTGTTGAAACTCTGTCCAGTCTGTATCCCACCACCTCAATGATATATATCAACCATCTTGTTCAGACACTGTCCAGCCTGTATCCCACCACCTCAATGATATATATCAACCATCTTGTTCAACCTCTGTCCAGTCTGTGTCCCACCACCTCAATGATATATATCAAACATCTTGTTCAGACACAGTCCAGCCTGTATCCCACCATTTCAATGTTATATATCAACCATCTTATTAATTTCTGGCCATTCTGTATCGCATCAATAATTACAATTTTAAATTCAACGTTACAAAATGGCGAAGTGTTAATCTTGACAGCTTTTAAAGTAACTCTGTTATTTCTTTGTTTGTCATTATTGGAGAGCCACTTTCTCTGTTGCCAGGGTAACAGCCCATGTGACTTGCAGGGAGTGGTGCACATTTTTATCGCTCTCTGGTCACGGTCCCTCAGTGAGAGACAGCGGCCTCGGGAGCAGATGTAACAGACTGATAGTGGGGTAGGGATAATGTTGTGAACATTGACTCTATCTACTGTATTAGCCCAGTGTTAGAATGAAGAGAAAACTATTGAATGTGGGCATTACATTTGTGCAACTTTGTTTAGGCCGTCACAATCGTCTTGTAATCAGACAATAGTTGTGCATTATTTAAAGTACAAATAGAAAATGCTGGAAACGTTCAGAAGATCGGGCAGCATCTTGGACAGTCCCAGCTCTGATACTGAATCTTCCACAGTTTCTCCTTCCGCACATCCAATCTGATGAAACGAGTAAAAATTTTATATTAAAAACATTTTATTCCTGTTATCCTACAAGAAATGTGATGGCCAATTGTGATGGGCAAGGCCTCGTTTAATAATAAAATAATGATAAATTGAGTTCAGTTTAGCTGCAGGAGACAATGTTAAACGTATCCTCGGTATGTGGTGACACACGACCAGTTTTTCCAGCCATATCATTGGTCCAGTCATCAGGTTCCCGTTCTGCCGTAGGTTGATGGAGTGTTAGTTTTTGAACTCTGATTGGTCGAAACACTACATCATATTATCGGAGCAAGGAGTCCTGGTAGAGTTACTGTTTGGGATGTAATCCTTGGAAACTCCGGACTATGGAGCTCTCAGTATTTGGCATTTGGCCAAGGTCAGTAATACAGATTTGACACGATGTTTCTCCTTCCAAATGATTCGGTAGTCTCGGGCACCTGGACATTGGTTGTGGGTATATCCCTGAATACATCACTTGCTGTGAGATGTGAGGACGATATGCGAGGCTTCTAGTGTCGGGAAGTGACAGATTCAGCTGTGTGACACTGTGAGGGTGGGTCATGGGATATCATAGCTTTCGATCTAAGTAAATTTGATAGGGGATCAACCGGCCCAAGTTTATATAGTGCTGATCAAGTATTTCTGGTCTGGGGGTTCAGTGTTCAAACCGTGTATGGAAATTCCCCCTCACTGTCACCTGCCTGTCAGGCAGTGGAAATCTAACGGATTTTAATGATGGATGTCTGCGGTAAAAACTTAAAATGTTTGAAGTAATTCTAACGAAATGTGTGAACCTGAATCGTCAAATTTGGTCGTCTCTCCACAGCTGTTCCTTACCTGCTGAATGTTTCTGGTAATTCCATATTTGTTTTTATTACTTTCACCCTGGAATGGTTTAAATTTCCTGAAATGGCCCTGATTTAAACTGGGAATGGAAATGGCTCGTTCTGTGATAGGAGAACTGTGAAGAAACCACAACTTTTCCCAGTAAGTTATCCTGGTACCAATTTGCCTGTTGTTCCTGGGAATGTGTTCAGTGCAGTTGTTGCTAACAAGGTTCACATGAATAATCTCAGGAATGATCGGCTTTATGTATGAGGAGCATTTGATGAGTCTGGACGTGCTCAGTGGAGTTCAGACGGTGGGAGTGGTGTGGGGAGGTGAAGGAAACCTACTGAATGCTGAAACGCCTCGATACAGTGGACATGGAGAGTCTGCAATCTGAGAGCACAGTCTCAGAGTAAAGACGCTTCCCTAAACATTGAGATGAGAAAAATCTCTTCAGCCAAAAGATGGCTGCTGTGTGGAAATTGTTGCCGCAGAGTGTGGCTGAGGCTTCGATTTGCATATATTTATGGCAGATTTAAATATTTTCTTGATTGATCAGTAGCTTCAGAGTTAAAGGATGAGGGCAGGAATATGGTGGTGGAATAAAACTTATGGTTTAATGGTGAGCAGACTCGTTGTATCGAATCATCTCATTCTCCTCCTACACCTTGTGTCTGACCATAACTGAACGATGAGTCGTTCGTATCCCAGATCAGGCTTTGTGAAGTGCGAGGGGCAATTTCAGATTTGTTCATTGAGATCGTTATATTTGTCTTCAACATTTAAACTTCGTTAGGCAGAAATATTTTGTTCTCCTTTGTATTGTTAATGTGCTTTATTATCCGTCTGGTTAAAGTTAGACCTGCGGTGAGAGATTTATTGGATGAAAAACCGACAACTGGAAGCAAAATACGACTGAAGACAAGGGAACAGCAACAAGTGAACCGGCCCGAGGACTGAGAGCATCAACTGGAAAGGACCCATCTGACTCGGAGATTCCAGTGATTCAGTCAGGAGAAAGTTTGGTGAGTCTCATTTACTCAAACATTGCCCCGTTAGACATTACATACCTGTACGAAGGAAGTTGGGAAACAGTTGGAGTGAGACTGAATGTGCCCAGAAGAACCAGTTATGCCTCTGTCAGACCCAGTTGCAATTTCTCCAGGTCTGGTAATATGCTGTCAGCAGCTCAGCCCTTTAAAGCCACTCACATTCCCTCAGTGTTTGCTCATTTCAAGGTCTTGCATGTTCTGAAGTAGCTTTTGGTCAGTTGTGAGTGTAGAGAGGGAATCAGAGTGGGTTGCTTATACTTACTATCTTTCAAAAAATGTAATTACTTAAATTTACTTTCTGCAAACTTACTACCTATACCCTGTACAGTCTCAACCAAATTATTGATATACGTCACTAAGGACGGGACTCGAGTCGAAGAAACAGCCCGTCATCGTCACCCTCTGCGTCCTACCACCCAGCTATTCCCAAACTCTGGGGCTCTGTAACAAACTCAATGTTAACAGCAAGATTAGACTGTAATTAATATAAAAGATTTGTTGTTTCCTGAAAGAACACGTCTCCTGTCTGATCCAAAGGGAAAGATCCTTTGTTGTTTAAAACTTGATTTGCCCCGGCACCCGTCCTCCCCGGTCACGCTGCGTCCGCTTACCCACACGACCCCATCCTCCCCCCACCCCACAAATAACCCAGCATCCTTCCCATCGTTCACCCCACAACCGTACACGTGGAGAGATCCCCTTCATCCACATCCACTCTCTCAGCTTGGGTATCATAACTAACTGTTCCCACATTCCCGGCTCGGGCGCAAAAATAAAACAAGGGCTGCAGCATAGGAGAACCCGGATCCCCCAGAAGACTGGCTCAGTCCCGGCCCTTAGCTACTGCAACCGACCGTTGATTTTCACAAACCCAAGATCCGCCCCTTCCTAAGCGCCGGCCGATCAGGAGAACCGCCGGTATCCTCTGGGTTCGGCACTGTACTCTGATCTGCAGGAGGTCCCCACAGCGCCACCTGTGGCAGGACGTCGGAGGGACAACACAGAGCGTTCGGGTGTCGGTTCATTTACTGTGATACACTCCAAACTTCACAACAACTCCTTCCAACCGACTCTCGGCGAACATTAACGACCAAGAGATATAATCCCTCTCATCGATCAGCTATCTGAATTATTCGCTCACTGTCGGGGTGCTTAGATTGCCGGGACACAAGGACTGCATGGACGAAAGGTCTTCTGTTAACTGATAGAATCTGTGTTCCCCAGCTGGCAATTCCGGTTTTGTGATGATGATGATGAATACTTACACAATCAATATTTTTTGAATTTTGTATATGGAATTGTTTTAGATCACTTTAAATAGATGACCTTGATGAAAGAGTAATCAGAAGAAAGCCTCACCTGAAGTACGCCTTTCCTGCTTCCTCACCACAAAATTCAGCGTCATAAGTTTGCAAAGGAGCATCTAAACAAGCCTGATGCATTTTGGAAACAAGTTCTGTGACTAAGTTAAAATTAAACTTGTGGCCGCAATGTGCAGAGGTATGTTGGGAGAAAAAAAAACGGACAGCCTCACGACCAAGAATAGTGAAGAAATATAGCAATATAAAACCATAAATAATTAAATAATAATGTTAATCCTGCCAAGTGGAAAAATAAGCCCAGGACCAGCTTATTGGCTCAGGGTGTCTGACACTCCGAGGGAGGAGTTGTAATGTTTGATGGCCACAGGTAGGAATGACTTCCTATGACGCTCAGTGTTACAACTCTGAATGTAACAGTGTTACATCTAATGACTTAATGTACTTCTGTGCCTAACCAGTACATTATGGAGTGGATGGGAGACATTGTCCAAGATTGCATGCAACTTGGAAAGCAACCTCTTCTCAGACACCACCGTCAGAGAATCAAGTTCCACCCCCACAACATCACTAGGCTGACGAATGAGTTTGTTGATTCTGTTGGCGTCTTCTACCCTCAGCCTGCTGCGCCAGCACACAACAGCAAACATGATAGCACTGGCCACCACAGACTCGTAGAACGTCCTTAGCATTGCCCGGCAGATGTTAAAAGACTACAGTCTCCTTAGGAAATAGAGATGGATCTGAACCTTCTTGTAGATAGCCTCAGTGTTCTTTGACCAGTCCAGTTTATTGTCCATTCGTATCCCCAGGTATTTGTAATCCTCCACCATGTCCACACTGACCCCTTGGATGGAAACAGGTGACACTGGTGCCTTAGCCCTCCTCAGGTCCACCGCCAGCTGCTTAGTCTTTTTCACATTAATCTGTAGATGATTCTGCTCACACCCTGTGACAAAGTTTCCCACCGTAGCCCTGTACTCAGCCTCATCTCCCTTGCTGATGCATCCAACTATGGCAGAGTCATCAGAAAACTTCTGAAGATGGCAAGACTCTGAGTTGTAGTTGAAGTCCGAGGTGTAGATGGTGAAGAGAAAGGGAGACAGGACAGTTCCCTGTCGAGCCCCAGTGCTGCTGACCACTCTGTCCGACACACAGTGTTGGAAGATCACGTACTGTGGTCTGCCAGTCAGGTAATCAATAATCCATGACACCAGGGAAGCATCCACCTGCATCACTGTCAGATTCTCACCCAGCAGAGCAGGGTGGATGGTGTTGAACGCACTGGAGAAGTCAAAAAACCTGACCCTCACAGTGCTCGTCGGCTTGTCCAGGTGGGCGTAGACTCGGTTCAGCAGGTAGACAATGGCATCCTCAACTCCTAGTCGGGGCTGGTAGGCGAACTGGAGGGGGTCTACGTGTGGCCTAGCAATAGGCCAGAGCTGCTCTAGAACAAGTCTCTCCAGTGCAGAATTTCATGAAAAGAACACCTCCCCAACTGTTAATGACGCGGGTAGATCGATCATGCTTTGGCCTTGTATTGCAGCCAGTGGCACGGGGAACCTTTCCCTGGCAGAGGGAAGAATGAATTCAATGAAATGCCAGCAAATTCTGGAAGCAAACATCAAACTGACTGTAAAAAAGCTGAAGGTAAAAAAGAGGATGGCTTCTACAACAGGATAATGATCCTGAACACACATCACAATCCACAAATGAACTATCTCAAGAGGCGCAATCTGAAGGTTTTGTCATGACCCTCACAATCCCCCGACCTAAATATCATCGAAAATCTTTGGTAGACCTCAAAAGTGCAGTGCATGCAATACGGCCCAATAATCTCACAAAACTAGGATCCTTTTGCAAGGAAGAATGGGCGAAAGCCCCCCAAACTCTTAACTGGCTCCCGAAAGCCTATACATGCTGTGATATATGCCAAAGGGGTTGTTACTAAGTACTGACCATACAGGGTGCCCAAAGCTTTGCTTCGGACTCTTTTCCTTTTTTGTTATTTTGAAACTGTAAAAGATGGAAATAAAAAAAAGTACTCTCGCTAATGTTAAGTACCCGTGGGTGTCGTGTAGCTGGCACGTGACCATTATATAATTGATATTATGCAGGAGATGAGGTAATGGTCTTGTGATGGGGAGTGACGTCATTTTCCCGCCAGTGAGAGAGTCATGTGATAGTATTTTCCAACCGGGTATAAAAGGAGAACGCCATGACGTGGGCAGTTCTGTGACGTGGGCAGTTTTCGTATAAAAGTGGAGTTTTATTTTCTGCCTTAAGTCTCAAAGGTTATTGTTGGCAGTTTCGATATATTACTGCCAGTAAAGTCAGTGGAGAGTGAAGATTCGTCAGAGTTCGGACATACTGAAGGATTTGGAAAGCTAATGTCGACGGTGAAACAGATTCGACCTTTGTTTAATCTTCGCACGAGGAAGTAATAACTTGTGTCCGTGATAATTCATGCGTTGCCAATAAAAAAGAGCAGTGAGTTGGATACAAAGCTTCGGCAAATAAAGGTCAGTGCCTTTTAAGCCATTTATTTCCTTCGATCGTAAATCCTCCGGGAAAAGCATACTGCAGCTGGGATCAGCAGTAACACAGCGAAAGAGAATTTAACACCTTTCAAGAAGTCTCTCCTTTTAACTGCCTGTGTAAAACTTTGGACCTTCGCATTATTACTTTATGAACTGTTTTCGCATTACCGCTTTAAGAACTGTTCGAGCTGCCGTATCGCAGCTGACTTCCGGTTATGTAAGTCGTTTGTTTACTTGTGGGTTTTTACTGTGTTTAATAAATGTTTTATTTCTTATAAGAAAAACCTGGCTCAATTATATATTCATTGTTGCTGATTTGTAACACTTAAAATATTAAATAAATGTGTCAACTTTAACATTATGCCTTTTGGAAATCAGTTAATCTTTTACTCGCTTAGCAATTCATAGTAACAGAAATTTTGACCGGGGATCCCAAACTTTTCCATGCCACTGTGCCTATCTAGAAGTCTCTGAAATGACCCTATTGTGTCCCCCTCTAACATCTTGCTGGCAGTGCATTCCATGCACCCACCAGGAGCTGCACGACATTCCCCTGTACCTTATTCCAAGCACATTAAAAAATATAACCTCTTGTGTTAGCCATTTCAGCCCTTGGAGAAAGCCTATGTCTATTCACAAGATCAATGTCTCTCATCATCTTATACACCTCTATCAGATCACCTCTCATCCTCCGTCGCTCCAAGGAGAAAAGCTCAAGATCACACAACGTTTTCTCAGAAGGCATGCTCTCCAATCCAGGCAACATCCTTGTAAATCTCCTCTGCACTCTCTCTACAGTATCCACATCCTACCTGTAGTGAGGTGAGCAAAACTCAACACAGTCCTCCAATTGAGGTCTAAATAAGTTCTTACATAGCTTTAACAATCGGGTGGATAGTCAGAGGCTTTTTATCAGGGCTGAAATGGCTAACACGAGAGGGCACACAGTTTTAAGATGCTTGGACGTAGTTACAGTGGAGATGTCACCGCTAAGATTTTTTTTACGCAAAGTGGTTAGTGCGTGGAATAAGCTGCTAGCGACGGTGCTGGAGTCGGATACGATAGGGTCTTTTAAGAGTCTCCTGGATAGGAACATTGAGCTTCGAAAAAATAGAGGGCTATGGGTAACCAGAGGTAATCTCTAAAGTAAATGCATGTACGGCACAGCATTCTAGGCCGAAGGGCCTGTATTGTGCCGTAGGGTTTCTGTGTTTCAGTGTTTCAATGTCTCACAGGTCTTGAACTCAATCCCACAGTGGATGAACGCTATCAAACCATACACATTAAAACACTGTCAACCTGCGCAGCGGCTTTGAGTGTCTTATGAACACAAACTCCAAGATCTCACTGATCCTCCACACTGCCAAGAATTTTACCATTAATAATATACTCTGTCTTCAAATTTGATATCGCAGGTCACCGTCCTAAAAGCAGAATTCGAACCATCTACAGCAATCTTTTGCCTTCTGTGAGCAAGCCAAATCTGGATCCACAAAGCAAAGTCTTTTGGATCCCATGCCTCATTACTGTCTGAAAAAGCTTTGTCTGCGGAACCTTATCAAATGCCTTACTAAAATCCATATGCACTACTTCCATTACTCTACCTTCGTCAATGTGTTCTGTTGCATCCGCAAGTAATTCAATCAGGTCCGTAAGGCTTGACCTGCCCTTGACAAAGTGATGTTGACTGTCCCAAGTCAGATTACGTGTCTCCAAATACTCATAAATCCTGCCTCGAAGAATCTTCTTTCCCAATTTTCCCATCACTGAAGTAAGATTCACTGCTCTATAATTTGCTGGGTTATCTCTAGTCCCTTTCTTGTACAACGGAACAAGGTTTGCAACCCTTCAATTTTCTAGTATTTCTCCCCAGCATATTAATGATCATCGTCAGCGGCTCAGCATCTCCTCCCTCGCTTCCCACTGTAGCCTGGGATATATCTGCGACAGTCCTGGAGACATATCTAACTTAATACCTTTCGAAAGCTCTAGCACATCCTCTTTCTGAATGTCAATACACTCAAGTAGCTCAGAATATTTAAAATAAACGACAGATTGAGAGACACCTGTTGTGAATGTAGCTTGATTTCTAACGAACTCAAGTTGTCATTACAAATGTTGATGATATGTATTCGATCCCTTATTAGCAATTAGCAAACATACAATCGCAAATGTCATGTCAGCGGATTTGAGAGGATAATAACAAAAGATATGACATCCAGCAAATATGTAACAGATTTCCCTTCACATTGACCACACCCCCACTGATGCGAACAGTTACCATATAAATATCACGATTAAGCAACGCAGGATACAATGCAGGTAGAAAACAGATACATGGCTTCTACACACAGGCTCAGCTTTGATACAGTGTCTCCCAGCTGAAATGTTAACATACTGACTGTCTTGTTGAATGATTCCAGTATTTTGTTTTACTTATTTTAAAGATGTTTTGCAGCTAATATTGCCAATTAATGTTTGACCCACATGTTGTTACTTTTTTTTTTGTTAAGGAGCAGCATAAACTAATCACACCTGGTCTCAAAATGGATCAAGGTGCGGGCATTGGAGGAGTTCCACTGATGTCCACATCGGGAAAGGACACGGGTATTGTGGCAAATTATTTTTAATTTATAAACACTCTGATGATTCTGTTCTGGGTTTAATTCAATATCTGCAATTCACAAACGATTTGTGAAAACGGAGCAGAGAGATGAGAGAGAGAGTTAACATCTCTGGGGGAAACACAGTCACACGTGGAAGGAGTACATTTACCGTCTGCTCCTGCTCCTCTAGGAGATTGTGATGCACATTAAAATAGCGAGTTACTCCAGAAGACAAGACATTCTGCAGATGCTGAAAGTTTTGGGCAACGCAAAGTCACACAGAATATTGGCAGAACTCAGCCGGTCAGGCAGCATCCATGGAGAGGAATAAACATATGACGTTTTCGATCATGACCAGGGGAATACGAAGTAATGTGGCAATATCTAGAATTTCCGTCCCCTCATTTCCAATCCGATGTAGGGCCTTGGCCTGAAACATTGATTGTTTATTCTCCTCCATAGACGCTGCCTGACCTGCTGAGTACCTGCAGAATTTTGTGAGATATCCCAGAGATTTTCTGAGGAAGGGGTTGACCAGGCAGGCAGACAGTAACCCAGAGCAAAGCGGTGGTGATGGGCAGTACCAGGAGAGTGATGGTGATATTCTCAGCAATAAGCAGAGTCCTTTCCAAACAGGGAGGTATATTCGCAGAGACACGGAAGACTAGCCTTCAATAACCTCTCCCAAACACCCAGCCCGACCGGCACCACGCACCCCACCCCCACCAGCCAAAGCCCCGTTCCTTCCCCCCATATATATATTTCGAACTGAGCTTGGTGATCTTTAGGTTCGAGAGAGAAAGTTGCTGCCCAATATAGTGTCAGTAATTTCTTTAATTTTCCCCATTTTCCCCACAGGTCCGAGCTCAGTGATCACCGAGCTCCTGGCAAGCTGGGATGATTTCCAGCTGCTGCAGTTGACGGATTTCTACCGGGACAGGCTGGAGCAGGCGATGGAAGGAGGGGTGCACGGAGTGAACCTGGCGTTAACGGCCGAGAATCAGTTCAGCGGAGAGGAACATCGGGTGAGTGGGAGGGAGAATGGGTTTGAATTTTCACACATCACAGGACTGATGGGTGTCGGAACTCTCACTCAACGGATAATAAAGCATAAAAACAAATCAGAAATAAATATATATAATTCTTAAAGATTTGAATCAGAAGGAATGATTGAAAGAGGTGCAAACACAACAGTGGCGGCTCAATGCTCAGAGCGGGGGGAGCAGGGAACAATTGTATGAGGTTGCAATAAAGGAGTTTAAATGGAAATATGGTAGGAATTTTCATTTTGAAAAGACCGTGCGGCGTGACGGCAGGATGTCAGTGAGAACCGGGGCATTAACACTGGATGCCACAGGAGCTCAAGTGTGTTCTGTTCTGGGTGGAGATGAGTCTTTTAAAATCTGTAGCTGTAAACAGTGTGGATCGGGTAACACTACCGTGTTGTCATGTGTAATTACTGAATAAACCTCCACTGGAAAAGGCAAAGGAAAGGTTTCAGGTGTCAGCCGGTAATTTGCTGTCATGTTGGACACTGGCGGACTGAGGAGATGAATCACATCATCTTTCTGCAACTTCTCCGAGACTGCTCACTCTGTTATAAAAACCTGCCTGACTTCTTTCTTCATCTGTGATCGTCATTTTATGATTTCTATTTTACACGGTCAGATCCGGTGAGGAATTATTTATGGATTTGAAGCTACGACAATGAAGAGGTCACAGACCAGCCAGGATCTCATTGACTGGTGGACCAGGTTCACGGTGAATGTCCCTCCGTGTGCTCTGCACTCAGAATGTACAGTCCATGTCCAGATAGGATCAGCACCCGTCCGGGTGACTGCTCAGTGTGATCCAGTTACAGAGCACATCATTTACTTCTCATTCTCTGTGTGAATCTGTCAGTCCCCAATATGTTCTCCGTTACTCTTCACAGAAAATCTCTGATCTCGCTGATAAGGGAGAGCGGGCGGACAGTTCTAAACTCCTCCTGAGCCTGGTGATGGAGAAAGGCTCCCGCGCCCGGAGGGTGATGTGGGAAACCTTTGTGAAAATGAGGATTGGAGTCCCAAAGTTTGACAAAATACTGAAAGAAATACAGGAACATGGTGAGATAATATCAGATACTAATTTAATTTTGGAATCAAGAATTACATACTTAATAACTTGACACATTTCAATTCCTCAAATTGTTTAAATCTGAACAGGTTGTGTTCCGGTCCGTCGACCCGTACCGGAGATTCCCAGGGAACTGAAAGGTAAGTTTGATGTTGTATAGGTCACGGGGATTTGATCGGGTAAATGTTCCACCGTGACACAGCGCACAGTGAGACACATGGAAAAATGTTTGCTGGAGGGAGAGTTTTCACAGTACAGTATGAGGAAAAACGCAGAGAGTTGGAGGCTTTGCTGAAAGGGATCACTCCTCTCTGGGTCCTGCAACTACAGATCCCTCCACCGGGGTCAGAATGGAGAAGAGGGCAATCTGAGGACCAAAACTATGGGAAATTTCTTACTCCGAAAGGTGAAATTATATCCCTACAACCACCCAACCCCCGGAATAGCCCTCATCCTAAATCACTTTTCTAAACTCCCTCAGCTCCTACAGGTTATCATTTTTTTTTAGAATTGGGAATCCATTGAAGTTCCCGTAGCAGAATAACAGTGACAGCATCCATTTAATGAGAAAAGCAGGTAACACTGCAACTAGTCCTGACAAAGGGTCTCGGCTCGAAATGTCGACAGCGCTTCGTCCTATCGATGCTGCCTGGCCTGCTGTGTTCCACCAGCATTGTGTGTGTGTTGTTGTTTGAATTTCCAGCTTCTGCAGATTTCCTCGTGTTAACACTACAACTAGTCTGTTTATTCTCATAGCAGCATATGAAACCCACTCTGTTCACATCTGCAAATACTGCTAAAGTTATCCCGTTCAATTTCCCACTTAATAATCCTGGGAATTCCATCAGGACACAGTGTTAGTGAGGGTGTGATGGGGGTCAAATCCTCAGCTCAGTCCACAGAAGCTGAAATTGATGTGATGTGTGATGGACACTGTGGAAGTGTGAGAGATGGGAATTAGGACAGAGAAACCGCGGGTTGTAAGCTTGCGGCAAAGAGGTGGAAAGGACTGAAGGTATCTATAAATAATATTGTAATTAATTAAATTGTGATCGTCTGGATAAGAAACTCACTACATCCGTAAGCACATTGTGTCGGAGAAAATGGAGCCCGGGTCAGTCCATGGGCTCAAGTGAGTGTAAGGTTTCATCATCGCAGACTGAGTTGGATCAATCAACTGCACATTTAACAGAGGAGAGAGCGAAGCAAAGAAGGTATTATAAAAATTATTAATCTTACATTAGCCCATGTTTTAACTGATAACTCGATGCCCTTGAACAGTAATATAAGGAATCTTGGCCAACACCCTCATTCAGTCTGTTTCATTTCCAAGAACAAAGTCCAAAAGATGTTAGTTTTCAAATGGGATCAGATAAAGTTTTCAAACTGCTCTCGTTTCTGTCACCAGTGTTAATGCTTTTCCAGTCCACATTCAGACAATAAAACCCCTCCATTTTCCTGCACTAAGGATTTGGTAATTCTCGACAATTTGCCTGCAAACTTGTTCTTCAATGTTCTTCATGCTGTTTGCCAAGGGAACTGTCACGGCAGTGAAATTCCCACATCTATTTCGGAATATGAAACATATTCTCTCCCTGATTATTGAACAACGTTATTTCTACCACTGGCACATTCTCTAAACATTTCAAAAATCTAGGTTTTCCTACTGTTTCTCCCGAATACTTGATTGGAAGGCCCACACACTCCCTGACAGGGTCCTGAGACCCCAAGCACACCTGGTAGGGCGTTGACACAGTGTGAGACAACACACACCCCTGACAAGGTCCTGACAGACTGTGAGACCCCATACACCCCTGGCAGGGTCCTGACATATTGTGAGATCCTACCCACCCCAGTTAGGGTGCTGACATACTGTGAACTCCGCACACACCTGACAGGGACCTGTTACACTGTGAGAGCCCACACACCCCTGGCAGGGTCCTAACATATTGTGAGATCCTACCCACCCCAGTTAGGGTGCTGACATACTGTGAACTCCGCACACACCTGACAGTGACCTGTTACACTGTGAGAGCCCACACACCCCTAAGAGGATCCTGACAGAATGTGGGACCTGACACACCTCTGACAGGGTCCTGACACACTGTAGACCCCACACACTCCTGACATGGTCCTGACACCCTTTGAGAAATACTCACGCCTATTAGGGTCCCGACACAGTGTGAGACCTCACAAAACCAGACAAGGTCCTGACACACTGTGAGAACCCACGCATGCCTTTTAGGGTCCTGTCACTCTGTGAGACCCGACACATACCTGAGAGGATCCTGACACACTTGGCAGATTCCTGACACACTGTGAGACCCCACACCTCCCTGGCAGGGTCCAGACACACTGTGCGACACCACACAACGCTGACAGGGTCATGATACACCGTGCGACTCTGCACACACCTGAAAGGGTCGTGACACACGGTGAGACCCCTGACACACAGCTGCCAGGGCACAGACACCCTGTGAGAACTCACAAACAGCTGACAGGGTCCTGACACACACAGAGACCTCACACACCCCTGACAGATTCCTGTCACACTGCGAGACGCCATACGCCCCTGAGAGGTTCCTGATACACTGTGAGACCCCACACAAACTTGACAGAGTCCTGACACACTGTGAGACCTCACACCCCCCTAAGAGGGTCCTGACAGGAAGTGCGATTAGATGCACCCCAGGCAGGGTCCCCACACACCTGTTACGTACTGACTCACTGTGAACCCCACATACCCCTGACAGACAGTGAGACCCCACAAAGCCCTGATAGGTTCCTGCACATAGTAAGACCCCACACACACATGACATGCCCTGACACACTGTGACACCCCACACACAGTTGACAGCGTACTGACACAATGAAACCCCACAGATCCCTAACAGAGTCCTCACATACTGTGAAACCCCACACACACCTGACAGGGTACAGTCACACTGTCAGATCCCACACACCCCAGACATGTCCTGACACACTGTGAGAATCCAAACACCACTGTCAGGGACCTGACACATTGTGAGACCCCACACACCCCTGACAGGGTCCTGACAGGACGTGAGACCAGACACTCCACTGACAGGGTCGAGACAGACCGTGAGACCACGCACATTCCTGGCAGGGTCATAACACACTGTGAGACCCTACACACGCCTAACAGGGTCCTGAAACACTGTGAGACCCCACACACCCCTGACAGGGTCCTGACACACTGTGAGACCCCAGACACACTTGGTAGGGTCCTGACACACTGTGAGACCGCACACACCCCTTTCAAGGAAGTGACACACTGCGAGATCCCACACATCCCTGACAGGGCACTGACACACTGTGAGACCGCAGACACACCCCAGACAGGGTCTGGACCCACAGAGAGATCCGATACACCCCTTACAGGGTACCGAAACACTGCCACACCCCACTCACCCCAGACAGGGTTCCGACACACTGCGAGACACCACACAGCCCTGAGAGGGTCACAAAACACTGTGAGAGCCCCCACACACCGGACAGGGTCCTGACACACTGTGAGACCCCACACGTACCTGACAGGGTACTGACACACTGTGATACCCCACACACCGGACAGGGTCCTGACACACTGTGAGACCCCACACGTACCTGACAGGGTACTGACACACTGTGATACCCCACACACTCTTGACAGGGTCCTGACACACTGTGAGACCCCACACACCCCTGTTAGGTCCTGACGCACTGTGAACCGCACATAACCCAGAGAGGGTTCCGACACAGTGTGAGACCCCACACACCCCCGATAGGATCCTGTCTCACTGTAAGACCCCAAACACACCTAAAAGTGTCCTGACACACTGTGGGACACCGCACATCCCTGACAGTGTCCTAAAACACTTTGTAACCCCACACAACTTCCAGCGGGTTCTGACACACTGCGAGACCCCATACAACCCTGAAAGGTTGCTGACACACTGTGAGACACACTCACGCCTGTTAGGGTTCTCACACACTCTGAGAACCCACACATAACTGACAGGGTCCTGACGCACTGTGAGAGCCGACACATGCCTGTTAAGGTCCTGTCACACTTTGAGACCCGACACACACCTAACAGTATCCTGACACACTGTGTGAGCCAGACACTTCTGGCAGGGTTTTGACACACCGTGAGATATCACACACCTCTTGCTAGGTATTGACACACTGTGAGATACCGAACACACCTCACAGTATCCTGATGCACTGTGAGACAGTTCCTGACACAGTGTTAGTCGACACACACTCCTGGCAGGATCCTGACATACTGTGAGACCCCAGACACAGCTGGCAGGGTCGAGACACACTGTGAGATCCCACACACCCCTGTCAGGTTCCGGAGACACTGTGAGATCCCACACACCCCTGACAGGATCCCGACACACTCTGAGACCCCAGACACACTTGGCAGGGTCCAGACACACTGTGAGACCCCACACACCCCTGACAGTGTCCTGCCAGCCTGTGAGACCTCACACACATCTGACAGGGTGCTGACACACTGTGAGACCCCACACACCCATCCAGGGTGTGACAGTTGTGCGAGGGTGTCCAGTACGGGACAGTCGGGTGTCAGTAAACTACCAGGGAAATACTCACCTTCACAGCACGATTAATATGGAATTGTGATGATCTGGTGTTTATCTAGACCAGGTTTCTCTGTCCAGTCAGGGGTCTGTTAATTGGATTTACTTTACTACACGAATATCCATTGGTGAACCCGATTAATGCAATAGCTTTGAGCTAACTCTTGTGTGCTTAAATACTGAGCTCTGAGTTGAGGCATCTAACAGTTTGTCCACTGTCTGTTCTCATGGAAGATGTTCAACAGAAACACAAGGAGACTCTGCGGGCACAAACTGAAACACTGAGAGTGAACATGATCCTGATGACGGAGAAGGTGAATGTTTTCCAGCTGGTTGATCGATACGCTGAACTCACGGTCATTTCTACTGTTCGAGATCGGAGACTGGTGGAACATGAGCTGCTGGCCAGAGGCAGAGACCACGAGGAGTGGAGAGAAACACATCTCCGTGGACTCCTGGAAAAACTCCGGAAGGTTCAGTTGTTCCAGAGCAGCTTTTCCCGGAGTAAATCCAAATCTGGGAGTTCGGCAGCAGTGGCCGGAGTCCCGGGGATCGGGAAAACAACAATGGTACAAAAGATCGTTTATGACTGGGCCACGGGAAAAATATACCAACAATTCCAGTTTGTCTTCAGTTTCAAATTCCGGGAGTTAAACTCCATTAACTGCACAATAAACTTGAGGGAACTGATTCTGGATCAATATCCTTACTTCAGGAATATACTGAGAGAGGTCTGGAAGAACCCAGAGGGATTGTTATTCATATTCGATGGTTTGGATGAATTCAACGACAAAATTGATTTTGCTGACAGTCAGAGAGACACAGAACCTCAGTCCACATGCACAGATCCTGAATTCAAGTGCAAGGTGTCTGACATTGTATACAGTTTAATCCAGCACAAGCTGCTCCCAGGGTGTTCAGTGCTGGTGACCACCCGTCCCACTGCGTTACATTTATTGGAAAAGGCAGAGATCAGTATCTGGGCTGAAATCCTGGGATTTGTTGGTGAGGAACGGAAGAACTATTTCATCAGACATTTTGAAGATCAGACGGTGGCGGCAGCTGTCTTCAAGCATGTGAAGGAGAACGAGATCCTGTACACCATGAGCTACAACCCCTCCTACTGCTGGATCCTCGCTCTGGCACTGGGCCCCTTCTTCACACAAAGAGTCAGGGACCCGCAGCGAGTTCCCAAGACCATCACCCAACTGTACTCCTACTATATTTACAACATCCTGAAAAACCACGGCCGTGAGATTGAGAACCCCCGTGATGTGTTACTCAGGGTTGGTCAGATGGCCTTCAGAGGAGTGTCCGAGAAGAAAATTGTGTTTACAGATGGAGATTTGATCAACCACAATCTGCAGCCTTCCCAGTTCCTGTCCGGGTTCCTGATGGAGCTTTTGGAGAGAGAGGATTCTGCCCGGAGCGTGGTGTACACATTCCCACACCTCACTATCCAAGAGTTTGTAGCTGCAGTCGCACAATTCCTGATCCCAGATGGCAGAGATATTATGAAACTCCTCACTGAAGCCCACTGCGTGAAGGATGGGCGATTTGAGGTATTTCTCCGTTTTGTTGCTGGTCTCTCCAACCCAATGACAGCTCGGGGCCTGGAGGAGTTTCTGGGTCCATTTCCTCATCAAACAACCTGCCGGGTGATTGACTGGGTACAGGAGGAGGTTAAACGCCGGAGTAGAAACACGAGGAGTGAAGCTGGTAAAAGGAGACTCCTAAACACATTGCACTACCTATTTGAGTCTCCGAATCGTGGACTTGCTCAGACCGCACTGGGATCTGTGAAAAAACTTTCATTCAGTGAAATGACACTGACCCCGGTGGACTGCGCGGTCCTGTCTCATGTCATCGGACTCTGTGATACAATAAAACACCTCAACCTGGAGAACTGCCACATTCAGTGTGAAGGAATTCAGGGGCTGGGACCCGAGCTGCACAAGTGCCAGAAGTTGAGGTAACTTGATTTATCTCTCACTCTGAACTTTGAAACTGTCTCATTGTGTTGTTTCAATGTAAAGGAATTTCGGTAAATTTGTAGTAAATCAGATTGTGAAGAATTGTGACAAATACCCAGGGGATCGGTCAGTAATTCCCCCAGGACGGGAGGGTTCTGTGGTTTCTTGTGAAGGGATGTTGGAGACGTCATCAGATCAGTGAAGAATGGTAGTAAATCACAGGAATGGCCGTGTTTCTCGCTGCCTGTGACACGTGCATTGACAATGTACCTTCTCACTGTTACTGTCACCCAGACCGACACTGACTGCAGTAGGTGGGTCAGAGATTCACACCCCCTTCCCGGTGAGGGACAAGAGACCGTCAGCAGATTGTCCAAGTGAGAAGGAGAGAAATACCTTTGTGAGATTGTCCTCCCCTGCCCTTCCCCGTGTGTGACTTTGCTCACTTCAAAATACGCAAAAAGAGAGGGCGCATCTCCTCGGGGCCTCTGTTCAGATCCAACACACACGTACAAAAAAATTCTGCATCCTCTCGTCTTGTAGGATTATCGTTTACCCTTGGAATCCTCTTGTGGGACCTCTCATCCCAATCCCCCTTCCATTCTTTGGAATCTTGCCCCCATCCCCATTCCTCCTGTGGGCTGTCTATTACTCTTTCCTCATCCTCCTGTGCGATGTCTTTTCCACACACCCACACACCTTCCTGTGAGATCGCTCTTCCCCATCCCCCTTCCTTCTATGGATTTCTCTTCCCCATCCCTTCCTGCTGTTGGAACTCTCTTCCCCATACCCTTTCCTCCTGTGGGATCTCTCTCCTCCATCGACGTCTTCATGTCGGATCTCTCATTGGCATGCCCCATTGTCCTGTGGAATTTCTCTTCCCCGGCCCCCTTCCTCCTGTGAGATCTCTCTTCCCAATCCCACATCCTCCTGTGGGAACTCTCTTCCACATCCCTAGTCCTCCTGGCCGATCTCTCAAACCCATCCCCCTTCCTCCTGTGAGATCTCTCTCTCCCATCCTCCTTCCTCCTTTGGGATCTTTCTTCCCCATCCCCATCTCCCTTTCGCCTGTGGGAACTCTCCTCCCCATAGAATCATAACATCATAGAATACTACAGCACAGAAAACAAGCCATTCGGTCCTTCTAGTCTGTACCAAAACCTTATTCCGCTCGTCTCATTGACCTGCACCCAGTCCATAACCCTCCAGTCCCCTCCCATCCATGTATCTATTCAATTTGTTCTTAAAGCTTAAGAGTGAGTCCACATTTTCCACATCAGATGGCAGCTCGTTCCACACTCTGACCACTCTCTCAGTGAAGAATTTCCCTCTAAACCTTTCTCCTTTCATACTTCTCATATTTATCTCTCCTAATCTATGTGGAAAGGGCCTAAACGCATTTACCCTGTCTATACCCTCATAATTTTGTAAATCTCTATCAAATCTCCCCACATTCTTCTATGCTCCAAGGAATAAAGTCCTAACTTGTTCAATCTTTCCTTGTAACTCAACTCCTGAAGACCCAGCAACATCCTAGTAAATCTTCCCTGCACTTTTTCAAACTTACTGATTTCCTTCCTTTAGTTAGGTGATCAGAACTGCACACAATACTCCAAATTTGACCTCACCAATATCTTATACAACCTCACCATAATATTCCAACTCCTATACTCAGTACTTTGATTTATGAATGCCAGGATGCCAAAAGCCTTCTTTACAACCCTGCCTACCTGTGACGCCACTTTCAGGGGCTTATGCATCTGAACCCCCAGATCCCTCTGTTCCTCCGCACTCTTCAGTGCCCTACCGTTTATCGTGTTTGTCGTACCTTGATTTGTCCTTCCAAAATGGAACGCCTCACTCTTGTCTGCATTAAATTCCATCTGCCATTTTCTGGCCCATTCTTCCAGTTGGTCCAGATCCCTCTGCAAGCTTTGAAAGCCTTCCTCGCTGTCCACAGCGCCTCCATCTTAGTATCATCCACAAACTTGCTGATCCAATTTATCACATTATCATCTAGATCAATGATATAGACAACAAACAGCAATGGTCCCAGCACAGATCCCTGAGACACACCACTAGTCACAGGCCTCCACTCTGAGAAGCAATCATCCACTACCACTCTCTGTCTTCTCCCACACAGCCAATTCGAATCCAGTTTACAACATCTCCATGGATACCTAGTGTCTGGACCTTTAGAACTAACCTCTTATGTGGGACCTTGCCAAAGGCCTTACAAAAGTCAATGTAGACAACATCCACAGCCTTTCCTTCATATGCATTCTTGGTAACCTCCTCGAAAAACACTAGGAGATTCATTAAACATGATCTACCACATACAAAGCCATGTTGACTATCTTTAATCAGCCCTTGGCTGTACAAATCCTTGTATATCCGATCTCTCAGAACACCTTCCGATAATTTACCTACTACTGATGTCAGGCTCACTGGCCTGTAATTACCTGGTGTACTTTTGGAGCCTTTTTCAAACAACGGAACAACATGAGCTACCCTCCAATCCTCCGGCACCACAACCGTGGCTGAGGACATTTTAAATATTTCTGCCAGGGCCCCTGCAATTTCTACACTAGTCTCTCTCAAGGTCCGAGAAAATATAATGTCAGGCTCGGAGATTTATCTACCTTTATTCACTGCAAGGGAGCAAGCAGCTCCTCCTCTTTAATCTCTATATGTTCCATGACACTACTGTTTGTTTGCCTTAATTCCATATCCGCTATGCCAGTTTCCTGAGTAAACACTGATGCAAAAAACCTGTTTAAGATCTCTCCAATCTCGTGAGGCTCCACACATAGACGACCACTCTGATCTTCTAGGGGACCAATTTTGTCCTTTACTATCCTTTTACTCTTAATTTACTTGAAGAAACCCATCGGGTTTACCTTCACATGATGTGCCAACATCAGGTCTTCTTTTTGCCTTCCTGATTTCCTTTTTTAGTATTCCCTTACATTTTCTGTGCACTTCAAGTACCTCATTTGTTCCTTGTTGCCTAAACATGCTAAACACCTACTTAACCAGATCGCCAATATCCCTTGAAAACCAAGGTTCCCTATGCCTGTTAAGTTTGCTTTTAATCCTGGCAGGAACATGCAAACTCTGCACTCTCAAAATTCCACCCTTGAAGGCGTTCCACTTACTGAACACATCCATGCCGGAAAACAACTGATCCCAATCCACTCTTCCCAGATCCTCTCTCATTTCCACAAAATTGGCCCTTCTCCAATTCAGAACTTTAACTGATGGACCAGTCCTATCCTTATCCAGAATTATCTTGAAACTAATGACATTATGGTCATTATGGACCCAAAACGTTTGCGAACACTTACTTCTGTTACCTGACCTGTCTGGTTCCTTAATAGGAGATCAGGTACTGCACCCTCTCTCGTTGGTACCTCAATATATTGATTTAGAAAACTTTCCTGAACAAACTCCACGCCATCTAACCCTTTCTCAGAGTTGGCGGCCCCGTCAATATGTGGAAAGTTAAAATCCCCTACGATTCCAACTTTCTGTTTCTTACATCGGTCTGCTACCTCTCTACAGATTTGCTCCTCCACTTCTCTCTGCCTATTGGGCGGACTATAATACAACCCTATTAGTGTGGTCACACCTTTCCCGTTCCTCAGCTCCACCCATATGGCCTCTATTGACGAACCCTCCGGACTGTCACGTCTACGCACAGTTGTGATATTCTCCCTGACTGGTAATGCCACTCCTCCCCCTTTCATCCCAACCCCCTATCACGTCTGAAACAATGGGAACCCGGAACATGAAACTGCCAGTCCTGCCCCTCCTGCAAACCAAGTCTTACTAATAGCAATAATGTCGAAATCATCATGTGCCAATCCACGACCTAAACTCATCTGCCTTACCTACAATACTCCTTGCATGGAAATAGATGCACCTGAGAACATTTCTATCACGGACAAACCATTGATATCTGTCTATACAAGCAGTTCTCGCATGACACTTATCCTCCTCCACCTCACTATCTGCTCTAACACTCTGGTTCCCCTCCCCCTGTAATCTAGTTTAAAACCCCTGTAGAAGAACTTGCTAACCTACCTGCAAGGATGTTAGTCCCCCTGCAGTTCAGGTGCAAACTGTCCAATTTGAACTGGTCCCACCTTCCCTGGAAGAAAGCCCAATTGTCCAGAAACATGAACCCCTCCCTCATGCACCATCCCCTCAGCCACGTATTTAGCTGCATTTTCTTCCTATTTCTAGCCTTACTAGCACGTGGTATGGATCGCAATCCACCTGTGTGATCTCGGTTTCCCATCCCCCTTTCATTCTCTGGCCTCTCTGCTCCGGCTCCTCCTTCCTTCCAACTGTTAGATCTCTCCTCAGCATCCACCTTCCTCCTGTGGGATCTATCATCACCAGCTCCCTTCCTCCTGATGAATCTCTCTTCCCCATCTCCATTCCTACAGTGGAATCTTTCTTCTCCACCCCCCATGCTCCTGTGGGATCTCTTTTCCGCATCCCCATTAACCCTCTGGTGCATCTGTTCCCATCCCACTTCCATCTGTGGGATCTCTCTTCCCCGTCAACTTCCTGCTGTTAGAACACTCTTCCGCATACCCCTTTGTTCCTGTGGGATCTCTCTTCCGCAACCCCTTTCCTCCTGAAAGATATCTCTTCCCCATCCATCTGATCCCCGTGGGGGCTCTGTTCCCATTCTTCCACTTCCTATGGGATATTGCTTCCCCATTTCCCTTCCTCCTGTATATCTCTCTTCCCCACTACCCATCCTCTTGTGGGATCTCTCTTACCCAAATCCCTTCCTCCCGTGGTATTTATTTTCCCCATCGCACATCCTCCTTTGGGATCTCTCTTCCCTATTTGCCATCCTCCAATGGGATCTCTGTTCCGCATCCCCATTCCTCCTGTGCGATCTCTCATCCCCACCCCTTTCCTCCTGTAGGATCTCTCTCTTCCCCATCCCCCTTCTTCATCTGGCATATATTTTCCCAATTCCACTTCTTCCTGTGGGATTTCTCTTCCACATCCTCCTTCCTCTTCTGGGAACTCTCTTCCCCTTTACCATGCGGCTGTTGGATCTCTCTGCCCTATCTCTCATCCTCCTGTCGGATCTCTCTTTCCCATCTCTCTTCCTCCTATGGGAACTCTCTTCCCAATCTCCCTTCATCCGGTGTGATAACCCCTCCCCATCACCTTCCACCAGTAGGATCTCTCTTCCCCAGCACCCTTCCTCCCGTGGGATCTCTCTTCCCATCCGCATTCCTCCTGTGCCATCTCTCTTCCCCAACCACCTTTCTCCTGTGGGGTCTGTATTCCCAAGCCCCACTTCCAGTGGGATTTCTCCTACTCTTCCCCGTTCTTCCTGTCGGATCTCTCTTTTCCATCACCATTTCTTCTGTAGGATCTCTTTTCTCCATCCCCCATCCTACTGTGGGATCTCTCTTTCTCATCCCCTTCCTTCTGTAGGATCCCTTTTCCCCATCCCCCATCCTCCTGTGGGATATCTCTTGCCCATCCCTGTTCCTCCTTTGGGATCGCTCGCCCACCCGACTTCCTCTTGTGGGCTCTTTCTTCCCCATCCTCCTTCCTCCTGTGGGTCATCATAATGTCCCCTCTTCCTGTGGGATCTGTCTTGTCCCGCCACATGTATCTCTCTTCCCCATCCCCCATCCTCCTGTGGGATCTCTCTTCCCCGTCCCCCTTCCTCCTGTGGGATCTCTTTCTCATCCCCCTTCCTTCACTGGGATCTCTATTCCCCATCCCCCATCCTCCTGTGGGATCTCTCTTCCCCGTCCCCCTTCCTCCTGTGGGATCTCTTTCTCATCCCCCTTCCTTCACTGGGATCTCTATTCCCCATCCCCCATCCTCCTGTGGGATCTCTCTTCCCCGTCCCCCTTCCTCCTGTGGGATCTCTTTCTCATCCCCCTTCCTTCACTGGGATCTCCCTTCCCCTTCCCACATCCTCTTGTGGGATATCCCTTCTCCATCCCCTTCTTCCTGTGGGATCCCCTCACAATCCCCTTTCCTTCAGTGGTATCCCTTCCCATCCCTCTTCCTCCTGTGGGATCTGTCTTGTCCCTCCACATGTATCTCTCTTCCCCATCCCCCATCCTCCTGTGGGATCTCTCTTCCCCGTCCCCCTTCCTCCTGTGGGATCTCTTTCTCATCCCCCTTCCTTCACTGGGATCTCTATTCCCCATCCCCCATCCTCCTGTGGGATCTCTCTTCCCCGTCCCCCTTCCTCCTGTGGGATCTCTTTCTCATCCCCCTTCCTTCACTGGGATCTCTATTCCCCATCCCCCATCCTCCTGTGGGATCTCTCTTCCCCGTCCCCCTTCCTCCTGTGGGATCTCTTTCTCATCCCCCTTCCTTCACTGGGATCTCCCTTCCCCTTCCCACATCCTCTTGTGGGATATCCCTTCTCCATCCCCTTCTTCCTGTGGGATCCCCTCACAATCCCCTTTCCTCCAGTGGTATCCCTTCCCATCCCTCTTCCTCCTGTGGGATCTCTCTACACCATCCCGCTTCCACCTTCCTTCGGTGGGATCGCTTTTCCCCTTCCCCTTTCCTCCTATGGGATCTCCCTTCCCCTTCCCACATCCTCCTGTGGGATATCCCTTCCCCAACTCCCTTCCACCTGTGGGAGCTCTCTTCCCATTCTCCCTTCCACCTGAGTGAACTCTCCTCCCCACACCCCTTCATAGAATCATAAAATACCAGCGCACAGAAAACAAGGCATTCGGCCCTTCTGCTCTGTGCCGAAACTTTATTCTGCTTGTCCCATTGACCTGTACCCAGTCCATAACCCTTCAGACCTCTCCCATCCATGCATCTATCTAATTTAATCTTGAAGCTTAAGAGTGAGTCCGCATTTTCTACATCAGATGGGAGATCGTTCCACACTCTCACCACCCTCTCAGTGAAGACATTCCCCCTAAACCTTTCCCCTTTCACCCTGAAGCCAAGTCCTCTTGCAATTTATCTCTCCTAATCTATGTGGAAAGAGCCCATTCGCATTTACCCTGTCTATACCCCTCAGAGCTTTGTAAACTTCTATCAAATCTCCCCTCATTGTTCTGCGCTCCAAGCAATAAAGTCGTAACCTGTTCAATCTTTCCTTGTAGCTCAACTCCTGAAGACCCGGTAACATCCTAGTAAATCTTCTCTGCACTCTTTCAATCTTACTGATATATTTCCTATAGTTAGGTGACCAGAACTGCACACAATATTCAAAACTTGGCCTCACCAATGTCCTGTACAACCTGACCATAACATCACAACTCCTATACTCAGTACTTTGATTTATGAATGCCAGGATGCCAAAAGCCTTCTTTACAACTCTGTCCACCTGTGACGCCACTTTCAGGGAATTATGTATCTGAACTCTCAGATCGCTTTGTTCCTCCACACTCCTCAGTGCCCTACCATTTACTGTGTATGTCCTACCTTGATCTGTCCTTCCAAAATGCAACACCTCACACATGTCTGCATTAAAGTGGTGACTAGTGGTGTGCCTCAGGGATCTATACTGGGTCCAATGTTGTTTGTCATATACATTAATGATCTGGATGATGGAATGGTAAATTGGATTAGTAAGTATGCAGATGATACTAAGATAGCTGGCCTTGTGGATAATGAAGGTTTTCAAAGCGTGTAGTTCAAAGATTTTGACCAGTTAGAAGAGTGGCCTGAATGATGGCAGATGGAGTTTAATGCTGATAAGTGTGAGGTGCTACATTTTGGTAGGAATTATTCAAATAGAACATATATGGTAAATGGTAGGGCACTGAGGAATGCAGCATAACAGAGTGATCTAGGAATAATGGTGCATAGTTCCCTGAAGGTGGAATCTGATGTGAATTGGGTGGTGAAGAAAGCTTTTGGTATGCTTGCCTTTATAAATCAGAGCATTGAGTATAGGAGATGGGATGTAATGTTAAAAATCTACGATGCATTGGTGAGGCCAAATTTGGAGTATTGAGTACAGTTCTGGTCACCGAATTATAGGAACGATGTCAACAAAATAGAGAGAGTACAGAGGACATTTACTAGAATGTTCCCTGGGTTTCAGCACCTAAGTTACAGGGGAAGGTTGAACAAGTTAGGTCTTTATTCTTTGGAGGGTAGAAGGTTGAGCGGGGACTTGATAGAGGCATTTAAAATTATGAGGGGGATATATAGATTTGACGTCCATAGTCTTTTTCAATTGAGAGTAAGGGAGGTTAGAACAAGAGGGAATGAGTTGAGAGTGAAGGGGCAAAAGTTTAGGGGTAACAAGAGGGGTAACTTCTTTACTCAGAGAGTGGTAGCTGTGTGGAACGAGCTTCCAGCAGAAGTGGTAGAGGCTGTTTCGATTTTGTCATTTAAAAAAAATTGGATAGGTATATGGACAGGAAAGGAATGGAGGCTTATGGGCTGAGTGCAGGTAGGTGGGACTAGGTGAGAGTAGGCGTTCGGCACGGACTAGAAGGGCCGGGATGGCCTGTTTCTGTGCTTTAATTGTTATATGGTTACAAGTTATATGTTATAAATTCCATCTGCAATTTTCTGGCCCATTTTTCCAGTTGGTCCAGATCCTTCTGCAAGTTTTGAAAGCCTTCCTCGCTGTCCACAACGCCTCCATCTTAGTGTCATCCGCAAACCTGCTGATCCAATTTATCACATTATCATCTAGATCATTGATATAGACAACAAACAGCAATGGTCCCAGCACAGATCCCTGAGGCCCACCTCTAGTCACAGGCCTCGAGTCTGAGAAGCAATCATCCACTACCACTCTCTGTCTTCTCCCACACAGCCAATTTCGAATCCAGTTTACAACCTCTCCATGGATAACTAGTGTCTGCACCTTTTGAAATAACTTATTACGTGGAACATTGTCAAAGGCCTTACTAAAGTTCTCTGCCTATTGGGCGGTCTACAATACAACCCTATTTGTGTGCTCACACCTTTCCCATTCCTCAGCTCCACCCATATGGCCTCTGTAGACGAACCTTCCAAGCAGTCCCTTCTACGCACAGCTGTGAGATTCTCCCTGACTGGTAATGCCACTCCTCCCCCTTTCATCCCTACCCCCTATCACGTCTGAAACAATGGAAACCCATAACATGAAGCTACCAGTCCTGCCCCTCCTGCAAACCAAGTCTTACTAATTGCAATAATGTCGATATCATTATCGTGCCAATCCACGCCAAAAACTCATCTGCCTTACCTACAATACTCCTTGCATGGAAATAAATGTTCCTGAGAACATTTATGTCACGTTCAAACCTTTGATATCTGTCTATACAAGCAGTCCTCGTATGACACTTATCCTCCTCCACCTCACTATCTGCTCTAACACTCTGGTTCCCCTCCCCCTGCAATCTAGTTTAAAACACCCGGAGCAGAACTAGCTAACCTACCGGCAAGGAAGTTAGTCCCCCTCCAGTTCAGGTGCAAACTGTCCAATTCAAACTGGTCCCACCTGCCCTGGAAGAAAGCCCAATTGTCCAGAAACATGAACCCCTCCCTCATGCACCATCCCCTCAGCCACGTATTTAGCTGCATTATCTTCCTATTTCTAGCCTGACTAGCACGTGGCACGGGTAGCAATCCACCTGTGAGATCTCGCTTCCGCATTTCCCTTCCTCCTGTAGCATCTCTCTTCCCCATTACCCATCCTCTTGTGGGATCGCTCTTCCCCAAACCCCTTCCTCCCGAGCGATCTCTCTTCCCAATCCCTTACATCAGGTGGGATCACTCTTCCCCATCCCACTTCCCCCCGTGGCATCTATTTTCCCCATCCCTCTTCCTCCTATGGGATCTCACCTACTCATCCCCCAACCTCCTGTATGATCTCACTTCCCCACCCACTTCCTCCTGTCTCATCTCTCTTCCCCATGCCCCATCATCCTATGGGATCTCTATTCCCCATTCCCCTTCGTTCTGTGGGATTTCTCTTCCCCATCCACTTTCATCCTGTGGGATCTCTATTCCCCATTCCCCTTCCTTCTGTGAGATTTCTCTTCCCATTCCACTTTCCTCCTGTGGGTTCTGTCTTCCCCATGCCCCAACATCCTATGGGATCTCTATTCCCTTTTCCCCTTCCTCCTGTCGGATCTCTCTTCCCCGTCACCTTCCACCTGTGGGATGTCTCTTCCCCAACACCCTTCCTCCCGTGGGATCTCTCTTCCCATCCCCATTCCTCCTGTTCCATCTCTCTTCCCCATCCCACTTCCTCCTGTGGGTAATCATAATGCCCCCTCTTGCTGTGGGATCTGTCTTTTCCCTCCACAATTCATCCTGATGTATCTCTCTTCCCCATCCTACATCCTCCTGTCGGATCTCTCTTCCCCATTCTACTTGCAACTGTGGGATACCTCCTCCCCACCCTCTTTCTTCCTAGGGATATATCTTCCCCAACCGTCTTACTTCTGTGGGATCTCTATTCCCCATCCCCCTTCCTCCTGTGCGGTCTCTCCTCCCCATCAACTTCCTGCTGTTGAATCACTCTTCCCCATCCCTCATCCTCATGTGGGATCACTCTTCCCCAACCCCCTTCCTCCATGAATATCCCTTCCCCATCCACCTTCTTCCTCTGGGATAGCTCGTGCATTCGACCTCCTCATGTGGGCGCTGACTTCCCCATCTTCCGTCCTCCTGTCGATCTTCTTTTCCCATGCTCCTCTTCCTGTGGTCTCTCTCTTCCCCATCCCCTTTCCTCCTGTGGGATCTCTCTTCCCCATCCCCCTTCCTCCTCAGGTATTTCTCCTACTCATCCCCCATCCTCCTGTATGATCTCTCTTCCCCGTCCCTCCTCTTCCTATCAGATCTCTCTTCCCCATGCTCCTTCCTCCTGTGGAATTTATCTTCCCCACCCCCTTTCTTCTTGGTGGATTTCCCTTCCCCTTCCCCTTTCATCCTATTGGATCTCTCTTCCCTATCCCCCTTCCTCCTGTGGGATCTCTCTTCCCCATTCCCCTTTCTCCTGTGGGATCTTTCTTCCCCATCCCTTTAGCTCGGGTGGGTCTATTTCACTGTGTCCCATAGACATTTCCGCATTTCGGTCAGGAACACTTTTCTAACCATCGGGGAATGAGACAGAATATGTGGGGTTTACAGGGTCACACCGACAGACGAAATTACTGACATTCTGTGAATACCCTGGAGCTGGTCAGTGAGGGACATTGACAGTGATGGGAACTCCGATCAGTGATTTACTGAAGAGTTTAATGTTTCCGGAAATATCCAAGTGAGAGAAAATACCTTAGACCCACGGTTTGAATCACTTTGTTCATCAATCTGTCTGTTTGTGTTTAGACTTGGGCGGAATAAACTGGGAGATTCAGGAGTGAAACTGGTGTCTGCGGCTCTGAGGAACCCGGAGTGTAAAATACAGACACTGGGGTAAGTACCAGACTGTGGGAGATTGTGTTTACAGTCACTGGATGTCTGATACTGAACACTAATGTGATCAGTAATTGTGTTACTGATAAACACTGGGGATTTGTACCGTCTCCTGTCTCTCTGTGTCCTTCACCCTCACTCTCTCGCATCTCCAGGCTGTGGGGTGTCGGTCTCACCGATTCTGGTGCCGAGGATCTCGTCTCCGCTCTCAGTACAAACCCATCAGTGACAGGGCTGAATCTGGGATTAAACTCGCTGACAGACCGATCTGTCCCCGCTCTCCGGCGCCTCATACTGACCCTCCCGAGTCTGGAGTGGATCTGGTGAGTGTTTGTGTTAGTGTTCAATGTGATAAAATATCAGCGGATCCGCGGGTTTTCTGGTGATATTTGTCTGTTAGTGTTGTTGAAACATTAACCCCGGTCCCCTGTTACTGACACTGTTGTGTAATCTGTTTATTTCATCTTTATTCTCCCATCTGTTTCAGGCTGGCAAGCAATCAGTTCCGTGAGTCCGGAGAGAAGGAACTGAGATATCGGCGGGGAGTCAGACCCAGACTGTCAGTGATCGTGTGAACATCCCCGCCCGCGGGATGAGGACATTTGGCCGATTCCCCGCCGTCCCCTTTAACTCCCGTCCTTACCTTTAATGGCTGCGCGCCGGGGCTGATTCCCAACGGTTTTAACGGAACCGGCCTCGCGCAGTGTGTCGCTGGGAGCGGTCCTGCAGTGACGTATTTCCGCCTGTTGTCAGGCGGCGCAGCTTCCGCCGATTGTGCGTGTTCGAGGCTCCCACGTGACACCCAGAAAAATACCCAGACAGGAAGAGCCAGGGGTCCGAGGTTCAGTCTGGGACTGAGAATCATTTTGCTCCCTTTGCGGAGGGTGGTGCATTGGGCAGCCTGACCGATATAATGATGTTAAATTGACAAATCACTCGGCAGTGACCCTGGATCTGCAGCGATCCCGGACACGGCCCTGAAGTGTGATTTTATAATCATCGGTTCCCCGATGCAGAGTGACGGTGAGAAACGGGACTGGTTATTCAAACTGTCACTCGTTGTCGCCGGTCAGTTAATTGTGTGTGACTGTGAGTGAGTCGGGAGCAGCTTATTTATTCCCGCACGTCAGCAGCTCACACATTGTTTAATTTACATTTGTCATCATGAAATCAATAAACCGCTGTAACTTCCTGTCCTGGTGCCGGACTCGAGTTTTATTTGAGGTTTCTGCTGCCCTCCGCACCCTGTGCACTGCAACAGTGGGTCGGAGCTCCTCACACTGACACAGTAGCGTCTCAGCTCCAGGCTGAGGGAGGTCGGATGCCCAGGATCTCCACCAAAGCCCTGGCTAACTGATCCCCGCAGACAGAAACAATTGACGATAATATCACACGTTAGACCAATAGACAGTAGGTGCAGGAGCAGGCCATTCGGCCTTCTAGCCAGCACCGCCATTCACTCTGATCATGGCTGATCATACACAATCAGTACTCAGTTACAGCCCTCTCCCCATATCCATTGACCCTGCTATCTATAAGAGCTCTATCTAACTCTCTCTTGAATGCATCCACAGATTTGGCCTCCACTGCCTTCTGGGGCAGAGCATTCCACATTTCCACCACCCTCTGGGTGAAAAAGTTTTTCCGCATCTCTGTTCTAAATGGCCTACCCCTTATTCTTAAACTGTGGCCTCTAGTTCTGGATTCACCCATCAGCGGGAACATGCTTCCTGCCCCCAGTGTGTCCAATCCCTTAATAATCTTATATGTACCAATCAGATCCCCTCTCATCCTTCTAAATTCCAGTGTATACAAGCTTAGTCGCTCCAATCTTTCAACATATGACAGTCCCGCCATTCCGGGAATTAACCTTGTGAACCTATGCTGCACTCCCTCAGTAGCAAGAATGTCCTTCCTCAAATCTGGAGACCAAAACTGCACAAAATACTCCAGGTGTGGTCTCACCATGGCCCGGTACAGCTGCAGAAGGACCTCTTTACTCCTATACTCAATTCCCCTTGTTATAAAAGCCAGCATGCCATTAGCTTTCTTCACTGCCTGCTGTACCTGCATGCTTGCTTTCATTGACTGATGTACAAGAACACCTAGATCTCGTTGTACTTCCCGTTTTCCTAACTTGACTCCATTTAGATAGTAATCTGCCTTCCTGTTCTTGCCACCAAAGTGGATAACCTCACATTTATCCACATTAAACTGCATCTGCCATACATTTTCCCATTCACCCAACCTGTCAAAGCCACCCTGCATTCTTATAACATCCTCCTGAAATTTCACACTGCCACCCAACTTTGTGTCATCAGCAAATTTGCTAATTTAACTTTTAATCCCTTCATCTAAATCATTAATGTATATTGTAAAGAACTGCGGTCCCGAGTACGAGACGGATGGGGGATGGAATACTGACGTTGCACACGGAGTGAAGCTCCCTCCACCGTATGACATTATACACTCCCGGGGTCAGACACAGAGAGAAGCTTCCTCCACACCGTCCCATCACACGCACCCGGATCAGACACAAAGTGAATCTCCCTCCACACTGTCATATCACACACTCCCGGGTTCAGACACAGAGTGAATCTCCCTCCACGCCGGCCCATCACACACTGCTGGGACCAGACACAGAGTGAATCTCCCTCCACACCGTCCCATCACACACTCCCAGGGATCAGACACAGAGTGAATCTCCCTCCACACCGTCCCGTCACACACTCCCGGGGTCAGACACAGAGTGAATCTCCCTCCGCACCGTCCCTAACACACTCCCGGGGTCTGACACAGAGTGAATCTC
This sequence comes from Hemitrygon akajei, assembly GCF_048418815.1. Classification (NCBI taxonomy): domain Eukaryota; kingdom Metazoa; phylum Chordata; class Chondrichthyes; order Myliobatiformes; family Dasyatidae; genus Hemitrygon; species Hemitrygon akajei. The sequence goes on along the minus strand of NW_027332030.1, from coordinate 14,062 downwards.
CCTCCATACCGTCCCGTCACACACTGCCGGGACCAGATACAGAGTGAATCTCCCTCCACGCCGTCCCATCACACACTCCCGGGATCAGACACACAGTTAATCACCCTCCACACCGTCCCATCACACACTCCCGGGTTCAGACACAGAGTGAATCTCCTTCCACACTGTCCCATCACACCCTCCCGGGGTCAGACACAGAGTGAATCTCCCTCCACACCGTCCCATCAGATATTCACAGACACACATATACATGTGGGTTTTGGGAAGGAGAGGTGAGGGGTTTGGGAGGAAGAGGAGTGATGGGACGAGGAGTGGACTGATGAGACGATGAGCGTAGCGAAGTCACTGACTCAATAGGGTACGGAAAGGGGAGGGGCGAAAGTTCCTGTCACAAACTGGTTCCCGACATGGAGAAGATAAAGACGGGGCGAGAGGGAGGGAGCGGGAGTGGTGGGACGGGGAGTGTGGGGTAGTGATAGGACGGGAGGGAGAGGTCTGATTGGACAGGATGGGGGTGTTGGGGAGTGACTTTTTCAGTAGTGGGGGATGAATGGGTGGTGAGATATCCTTCGCAAATAAGGCGAGCTGCAAAAAAGTGGGGCGTGGGCAGGAGAAAGGGAGAGCGGGGGTCGGGGATGCGGTCATGGCTGATGGGTCGGGGAGTTTTCATTGTCTCAAGAAGGGAGTGGGGAGCGACTCACTCAACGGACAGGGGAGAAGGGATTGGGTGGGGGAGAGAAATCTCCCGTCAGAAAATGTTCACCACCCAGGATGTGCTGGATGGCGGGGAGAAAGGGCAAGGGGCCTTAGAGGGGAGGGTGTCAGGAGTGACAGGGTGAGTAGGGGAGTGGCTCACCGGGTAACAGAGAGAGAGAGAAAGAGGGCGATGAGGAGAGGCGAAGATTGACATCGCAAAATGGCAGCCAAACAGCATACGAGGTGGCGGGGAGAGGAGAGCGAGGGGAGGGAGGGAAGGGGTTTGGGAATGATGGGATGGGAAGGAAGGTGACAAGATGGTGAGTGTGAGGGAGTGACACACTTCGTGGTGGAGGAAGTGGGAAGGAGGGTCTGACACTGTCACAAAATGGCTGTCGGCAGAAGGTTAAATGGAGATTCAGGAGATCGGGCACCGAGGGAAAGGAGAGGAGGGATGAGGAGTTGAGATTGAATAAACAGGAAGGGAAGTGAGTGGAAGGTGAGGAAAAGGGTGTGCCACATTCTACAAAGGTGGGAGAACGGTTGTCAATGGTAACCATCAAAAAATGGCCGCCAGCCAGGGTGAGATGGGCGGTGATAGAGGGGACAGGGAACGGAGTGTTTGAGGAGTGACGGGAGCCGAGGGTGGGAGAGGGCGGCTCGTAACAAGGGAGCAAGAACTGCGGGGTTCCCACGGGGGAGGAATGTGACTTCGGGAAGAGGCTAGCACCGTTACCCTCCCCTCCCCTCCTCAATCTCGAAAGTCCTGCTTTGACTTTTCTTTCGGGCTGAGCCTCAGATCGCTCGGCCCGAATCGTTCAGGCTGTCCCGTGGAGTAGGGGGACGTGTCGTCACTGGGGCCCGTCCAAGGCAGGAGTGGGCGCCGGCTTGCCGGAGAAGATGGAGGCGAGGTCTGGCGGTGCGGGCTGGTTGGCGTGGATCACCACCATTTTCTGCAGGGTGGGGGAGAGGGAGGGCTCGGATTGAGGAGGGGTGGGGATAAAGATGTGAGGAGAGGAGATGAGACCCACTGCCCACTCCCTCTGTACCCTCATTTCTCTCCATCTCCTCCCCACCTCTCTCTCTCCCCACCCTATCCTCCTCTCTCCACCCCTCTTCCCATCCCATCCTCCTCTCTCCGCACGTTATCCTCCTGTCTCTACCCCTCTCCCCACCCTATCCTCCTCTCTCCACCCCTCCCCACTCTATCCTCCTCTCTCCCCCTCTCCCCACCCTATCCTCCTCTCTCCACCCCTCCACCCTATCCTCTCTCCACCCCACTCCGCACCCTTTTATTCCTTTTCTGCCTCCATCTCTCTCTACCCATCCCGCTCTCTTGCTCCCTCCCCAAGCTGTTCACCTCCCCCATCTCTTGTACCCATGCTCCATCCCTCGCCGCCCACACACACCCTCCCCCGTGCACAGGAAGATCCCACTCACCACCGGAGGCTGTGCGGCGCAGCACTCGAGGTCCCTGCAGTTGGCGATGGCCATGAGGACGGACATCACCAGCGAGACCAGGCAATTGACCAGCAAGATCACCGTGATCCCACTGACAAACCTCTGCGAGATTCGATGTTTGGCGGAGGGAGCATGGGAGGGGGGAGAGAGTCAGACGGAAAGAGAGGAGTGGAGAGGTGGAGAGAGAGAGAGAGAGAGAGAGAGAGAGAGAGAGAGGAGAGAGAGAGAGAGAGAGAGAGAGAGAGAGAAATGGGGTGAGAGTGAAAGGTGAGAGACAGAGAGAGAGGGAGGGAGGGGCATGGGAGAAGATGGCCGGGGAAGAGAGACGAGTGAGTGAGAGTGGTTATTGGAGTAGGCGGTGGGGAGACACAGACCGGGAGGAAGAGAAGGGGTCAATGGGTGAGGAAGAGAGGGGGTTGGTGGGAGAGAGATGGGGGTAGGGAAGGGGGAGAAAGAAGAGAGGTGGCGGAGGACAGTTGATCGAGGGAGAGACATGAGAGTCAGATGGGGGAGAGAGAGGTGAGTGGCAGGAGATGAGAGAGGTCGGACAGGGAGGGGAGAGAAAGGTGGAAAACAGAGGGGGCAGAGACAGAGCGAGTGAGACATGGACAGGGTGAGAGGCGGAGAGGGGTGAAAGAGGGAGAGGGGTGAGAGACGGAGAACTTTAGCCTTCGATTAACGGAACGCGCCAAGTTTTGTTTTATAACTATAAAACAATTACAGCACAGAAACAGGCCCTCTCGGCCCTTCTAGTCCATGCCGAACGCTTACTCTCACCTAGTCCCACCGACCTACACTCAATCCATAACCCTCTATTCCTTTCCTGTCCATTTTTTTAATGACAAAATCGAACCTGCCTCTACCACTTTTACTGGAAGCAGCTACCACCATCTGAGTAAAGAAATTCCCCCTCGTGTTGCCCCTAAACTTTTGCGCCTTAGCTCTCAACTCATGTCCTCTTGTCTGAATCTCCTCTACTCTCAATAGAAAAAACCTATCCACGTCAACTCTATCTATCCCCCTCATAATTTTAAATACCTCTATCAAGTTCCCCCTCAACCTTCTACGCTTCAAAGAATAAAGACCTAACTTGTTCGACCTTTCCCTGTAACTTAGTTGCTGAAACCCAGGAAACATTCTAATAAATCTCCTCTGTACTCTCTCTATTTTGTTGTCATCTTTCCTATAATTCGGTGACCAGAACTGTGCACAATACTCCAAATTCGGCCTCACCAATGCCTTGTGCAATTTTAACATCACATCCCAACTCCTATACTCAATGCTCTGATTTATAAAGGCCAGCATACCAAAAGCTTTCTTCACCACCCTATCCACATGAGATTCCACCTTCAGGGAACTATGCACCATAATTCCTAGGTTCCTAGATTTTCCTAGATTTATGGTTCCCTGGAAGTGGGGTCACAGGCAGACGGGGCGGTGAAGGCGGCGTTTGGCATGCCCGCCATCGTCGGACACGGCACCGTGTACCGGAGGCGGGAGCTCATGAGGATTTACGTGGGCGTCGCCGGGACTCGAGGGGCTGAGTTACGGAGAGATGTCGGGCAGGTAGGGACTTCATTCCCTGGAGCGTAGGGGGCACCTTACAGAGGTGTGAAAACCACGAGGGGGCACAGATAGGGTGAATGTGAACAGACTTCTCCCCAGGGTCGGGGAATCTTGAACCAGAGGGCACAGATTTTAGAGTTTTAATAGCGGACCCGAGGGGAAACTATTTCGCGCTGAGTATGGTCCATCTGTAGAAGGATCTGCCAGAGGAAGTGGTCGGGGCACGTACATTAACGACACTCGGACAGGGACACTGATAGGAAAGGTTTAGAGGGATACGGGTGGTCCGTCTCTGGAACGAGCTGCCGGAGGAAGTGGTCGAGGGAGGGGGGAGGAGAGGAGAGAGAGGCCGCTACAACAGAGGGGAGGGAGGGTTCGGAGGAGGCTTGGCATGGAGAGAGGGAGCGCCGCGGGAGAGGGGGAAGGCCGTGGGTGTGAGGTGGGGGTGTATTGATGAGGGCTGGCTCGCTAGTGTGTGTGTGTGTGTGTGTGTGTGTGTGTGTGTGTGTGTGTGTGTGTGTGTGTGTGTGTGTGTGTGTGTGTTGGGGGGAGGACGGAACACTCACCATCCGGCATCCGGTGTAGCCGTACCCGATGCAGGGGAAGAGGCGGACGTTCAGCGAGTACAGGATGACGGCGGGAGTGCAGGCGAGGGCGCAGATCACATTCGCAACCAGGCAGGCGATGGTCTGCCTTAGAGAAAGAGAGAGAGCTAAATTGAGAAGAGACGGGGTAGGGGAGGAGGAGAGTGAGGGAAATAGAGATGGGGAGAGACAATGAGTGAGAGAGATAAGTTTGAAAGGGACAGTGGATGTGAGAGAGAGGGGAGACAAACTGAACAGGGAAAGCAGCGAGTGAAGGGGGAAGCGAAGGAGTGTGTGTGCAAAAGGTGCGGGGGGAGGGACAGAGAGAGAGAGAGAGTGGGAGAGGAATTGAAAAGGGAGGAGAGAGAGTGGGAGGATAGAGTGTGGGTGAGAGACAGAGGGATGAATAAAGAGAGGTGGACGGGGGTAGAGAGAGATAAGAGACGGTGGCCGATGGAGAGAGAGAGAGAGAGAGAGAGAGAGAGAGAGGAGAGAGAGAGAGAGGAGAGAGAGAGAGAGAGAGAGAGAGAGAGAGAGAGAGAGCCAGAAAGTCGAAAGGAAGAGGAGATAGGAAGAGGGGGGGGGGAAGACAGAGAGAGAGAGAGAAATTGGAAAGGAGGTGGGGGTGAGAAAGACTTGTTTACTATAGTGAGGGAGGTGGAGTTATCTGATGGACAATGAATGTTTCTCCCTGCGGCTTGTTTTGAATAGAACACTACAGCACAGTACAGGCCCTTCAGCCCTCCATGTTGTGCCGACCCAAATAAACCTTAAAAATAGTACTAAACCCACACTACCCCGTAACCCTCCAGTTTTTCATTTCATTTCATTTTTCAATCTTTTTATTGATCTTCCAATAAAGAATATACAAATCGGAGGAGGAGTTTAGCAAACAGATAATATAAAAGACATATAAACAGTAATACAAATCAGAATGTATATAATGTCAAAATCAGACAGGTAAAATGTTACGCTGTTATATATACAACGGTCAAAAAAAATTACAACTCCTCCTAGCAATCATAAAAAAAGATTGGAATTTTTTTTGATAAAGGGAACAAAAACCTCACTAACTAAACTGAAACAAAAAAAGAACGAAAAAAATAAAGAAAAAGAAAGATTGGGCAGTCCAATTGAGGATAAAATTTTTAAAAAGTGAGAGGAAAAAAATCCTTCCAGTTATCTCCGAACCTTCACGGATAAGGATTTTCCCGAAAGAGAGTAAAGAAAAGTAAATAAACAAACAAACAAAGAAACAAACAAACAAACAAACAAACAAATAAATAAATAAATAAATAAATAAATCCATTTTTCTTTCATCCATGTGTCTGTCCAAGAGGCTCATAAATACCCCTAATGTTTTAGCCTCCACCACCATCCCTGGCAAGTCATTCCAGGCACTCACAACCTTCTGTGTAAAAAACTTACCCCTGATGTCTGCCCTAAACTTCCCCTCTTAATTTTGTACTGATGCCCTCTGGTGTTTGCTGTTGGTGCCCTGGGGAACAGGGACTGATTATCCATCCTATCTATGCCTCTCATAATCTTGTAGACCTCTATCTTCCCCTTTCATTCTTCTACACTCCAAAGAGAAAAGTCCCAGCTCTGCTAATCTTACTTCATGTGACTTGTTCTGCAAACCAGGCAACACCCTGGTAAGTCTCCTCCGCACCCTCTCCATAGCTTCCACATCCTTCCTATAATGAGGTGACCGGAATTAAACACAATACTCTAAGTGCGGTCTCACCAGAGGTTTGTAGAGTTGCAATATACAGGGGCACAGTCAGAGTCGAGATGGCTTCGGTCAATAAAATACACCAGTGCGTGGCGTGGCTGATTTAAACATTCAGGAATTTAAAAAGGGTGAGTGGAGATCGATCCAGAGTGTTGATAAATGACTCTCACAAGCGCTGCAGCGAGAAAAAGTTTGCAGAGAGGAGAGGAAGGTTTGAAACAGAGAAAACCTAGTGACAAAGAGATCTCTGATTGGACACTCCCTCCAAGTAGCCTGTGAGGGGTGAGTTCGATTCCGTTCGAATACGGAAGTGTGATTGTCAGACCGTTAATCCTCAGGAGTGGGTTCTCTGGTGAGGCGGAAGCCACTGTGAATACCACTTGCGTGTTTACCCTTGTCTGGGCGTGATAGTTCACTGAAGAAGTCAAATCACTGTTGGAGTTACTTCGTACGTCGTGGAACTGGACCAGTGGCTGTCACAGTGTGGGAAGTACCGCTGTGTTTAACCCCTGCCTGGGTCAGTAGCTTTACCACCTGAAGACGGTACCCATGGTGAAGTCAACATTTGGCTCACCTGAAGGATACAGAGAGCAACGGGAAGATCAGCGACACCTGTTTATTCGGATTACAAATACCTCTGTCTCTCGCCTCAGTTCTGTGGACTGAACAGAACTTTCTTACGTACCATCGTAAGACTGTAACTCCTGCCACTGAGCTTGAATGAGATTGAGAACTATATTTATACCTATATATATGCATAACATTGCTAACTCTTGGGCTACATCCACACTAGACCGGATAATTTTGAAAACGCCGGTTTCGCGTAAAAACGATAGGCGTCCACACTATGCGTTTTTGAAAATATCTCTATCCACACTGAAACGGAGATTTCGGCGAATCTCCTCCTGCTGCGCACGCGCAGGACACATCTACCGAAAACAAGCGACATGTTTGGTGTCGAATCTCTCCGTAGAAGTGCGGGTTTGTGTAGTTACAGACTAGAAAAACTTAAAACGACGGACAGCCGTTAGCTCACTCGCAGGAAAACCTAAAAACAAATACTGGAACGTGCGGCAGCAACCGACAGGGAGTTCAACGAAAGATTGACCAGGCTGAGGACGAACATTGAAAGACTGACTAACTCTGTTGCGTTAACAAAGCCCGTTGTTGAACGTATAAAAATGTCTGCATCAGTGTTATCTTGTTTTTCCATACAATGTTATATTAGGCTGTTACACATCTATTGTCAGAGAAGTACTTGCATAAGGAGGTAAACCACCTTCATACGAGCAAGGACAGAAAACAGGGCAAAGTGAGTATACTGTCACGTAACTGTGACCGGGTTACCAAACCAGCAGGGATGGAATGATACGTTGGAGTCTGGTGGTACTGTAACTAAAGGTGTTTATTAGTAAACTACAGAATCAAAAATGCAAATATACGTATAAAACAGGTTAGCAATGATGAATACAGAAACGTAGAAATAAGAAAAATAAACAAGCTCTATCGTAGTCTAGGGGTAGATGAATAGTCTTAAGATAATGCAGAGTTCAGTTCAGTTTGTGTTGAGGTAGTTGTTGTGACGTTGGAGAGAGAGAGAGAGAGAGGGAGAGAGAGAGAGAGAGAGAGAGAGAGAGAGAGAGATGAGCAGCTGCAGCAGGCAAACCTTCCGTTGTCTTCTTGTTCCGTTGTACTGATGTGGTCATTCGGTTATGACCCCTCTGTTCTCGGCTGGACCGTTCTTCCGTGGTGGACTCGTCACTCTGGCATGAGTGGACACACACACAAACCCCCACCGGTCCTGCCGTCACGCTGTGAGCTTTGTGACCGATCTCCCGATTAGTTCCTCAAAGCCCCCACCTTCCTGTGGGTGCACAACACCCTTGCAGTGTCTCGTGGCGTGTCTCCCGGCGTCTCAGCAGACCCGTCTTTTATCTCCCCTGACGGGGTATCAGCCATCCATCAACTGACCATGTCAATGTCCATCGAACTGGCCACTCCCTCCTGTCTCAGCAGGCACCTGGCATCAGTCTGCTGTGTCAGCAGGGATCCACACAAACAGGCCAAATGTCCTTGGCGTTAAAGGCAACAATTAGCGAAGAAGCCATAATACTAAATCATCCATTTTAATGCTTGTCTCTCTCTCCCATCTGCAACAGGATGCCTGCCCCCCCACCCCCCATCCCTCTCTCTCTCGTTAGCAGCACAGTTCACAGGAGGGTCAACTCTGGACCCCATCTCCAACTGGTTTTCTCATCACACATAACACCCCCACCCTTAAAAGTATTTTTACGGGGGGGGGGAAATTCAATAGTAGGGCACATTACAGGATCTAATATAATACAGATGCAGTCATTAAACAACAGAGTAACACAGATATAATTTCAAATCTAACATCTAGATAAACAAACAGCAATTACAGTGTCAGTTCCCTTTACATGTTGTATTTTAATATCAAATTCTTATAACACCAGGCTCCAACTTAATAACTGTCTATTTTGATTCTTCATGTTAGTCAAAAATACCAATGGGTTGTGATCAGTATAAACTATCACTTGCTTCTGTGCCGGACAAATGTAAACCTCAAAATGCTGTTACTCCAGAACAAGTGACTGTAATTCTTTTTCTACAGGGGAATAATACCTCTGATGCACATTGAACTTCCTAGAGAAATAAGCCACTGGGTGTTCAATTTCGTCCTCAGCTCTCTGCAATAGCACTGCCCCTGCAGCCTCGTCACTTGCGTCGGTTGCCAGGGAGAAGGGTTTCGAAGTCAGGTGCTTTTAACTCAGGGAGGTAACATAGTATAGTTCTCAGCCTCTCAAAGGTTTCTTGGCAGGATTGCTCCACACAAACGTTTCATCCTTTTGCAAGAGCTTTGTAAGCGGGAGGGCAATATCCGCAAAGTTCTTACAAAACTTCCGATAGTACCCCACCATTTCCAGAAACCTTCTCAGTGCCCTCTTATCAGTCGGCACGGGAACTTCAGAAATAGCCAGTACTTTCGCCTGCACAGGAGCCAGCTGACCCTGTCCTACCACATACCCCAGGTTCGTGACCGTGGCATGGCCGAACTCACTTTTGGCGAGGTTCACTGTGAGATTGGCTGCAGATATTCGTTTAAACAGTTCCCTCCACAGCCTCAATGTGCTCGTCCTACGTATCACTCCAAACCACTAAATCGTCGATGTAAGCCCCTGTGTTCTTTAATCCTTTAATCACTGAGTCAATCATTCTCTGAAATGTCCCTGGAGCTTTTTTCGTTCCAGAAGGAAAGATATTATACTCATATAACCCTGATGGAGTGACAAATGCTGAAATTTATCGAGCCCTGTCAGTTAAAGGAACACACCAGTATCCGTCTAGCAAGTCAATCTTGGTGATGTATCTCGCCTTACCCACTTTATCAATGCAATCATCCACCCTTGGGATAGGGTAAGCATCAATATTTGTGATGGCATTCACCTTTCTGTAATCTGTACAGAACCTTACCACTACCATCAGGCTTCGGCACAACCACACATGGAGATGCCCACGCTGAGGAAGATTCCTGGATAATACCAGCAGCTTGCATATGTTCAATTTCTTTTTCCACGAGCTTGATCTTTTCCCAATTCATCCAATGGGGGGGGGGGGTCTGCTTAATAGGCTGGGCTGAAGTAACAATAACATCATGTGTTGTTCCCTCGCATCTCCACGGAACGTCTGGGCATAAATCTGCATGCCGGTTAATTAGCTTTGTCAGCTGCTCCCTCTGTCCAGGCTTCAAATGACTGAGCTTATCAGCAAAATTGGCCAAAATAACAGAGTTCTCTAGTCTGGTGGGCACTATGTTTATCTATTCAAGATGCTCGGGCCCCTCATTATCAATCCTTACAGCCTCATTTGTTTTCGTGACAGCACCGACTGGCGCAGTTTTTGAATCACAATAATCTTTCAGCACATCAACGTGTATCAACTGTCTCGGCTTCCTCCTGTCAGGGGTTTCAATAACATAGTTCGGAGAGTGTATTTTCTTAATTACCTTGTACCGACCTTGGAAGTTCGCCTGTTGGGGGTTGGTCACGAATGGAAACAGAACCAAGACCTTATCGCCCATTTGAAATCCCTGTTCTTGTGCTCGTCTATCACACCACTGCTTCGTTTTAATTTGGGAGTCTCGCAGATTTTCCTCGGCAATGTCACATATTCTGCCGAGCCTCTCTCGGAATTTCAAAACATAGTCAATCACATTGACATGCACTGTCGGGTTAGACCATTTAACTTTAAGTAAGGCCAGAGGTCCCTTGGGCTTGTGACGAAAACAATCTCTAATGGGCTGAACCCCAGGGTCTCCTCAATCGTGTCCCTCTTAACCCTATGTACCGTTTCCCTTACTCCAAAGTGTCCACTTAGGGGTATCTTGTTTGGCCAGGTTCAATATTTCGTTCCGATGAACCTTCGGAACCACCACCTGGTGTACCACCGCCCATTCCTCATCTGCCGGCACAGTGGTCGGCCTCCACTTTCTCATTAATACTCCCTCCTTCATATAGTAGCCCACTGGTTCCTTCTTAAATCCCGCTTCAGAGAGAGCTGTCTCCTTCAATGCCACAAGCTCCTCATCAGGTCTCTGCTCTTTTATAAGTTCCTTCCTCACTAATGGTAAATCCACCTCCTCTCCCTTACTCAGCTCCACTATTCTCTTTCTTCTCATCCTCTAACCCCTTCCGCTACAGGGTCGGTAAAAACGTCTCTGCTAAATCCACGTCTGCTGCAGATACCTCAGTGCCTTTTCCAGCAGCCCTTTTCACCATGCTTCTGGTGACTGCGCAGGCGGGATAAACTTCAGAATCTGTAGGCGGGTCCTCAGCAGCCACAAGCTTACTCATCAGCTGAACTGTTAAATTGACTTCACCCTGACTAGGTGCCAATTTAATATTTACCACACTCAGCACTAACATTAAGCTTAGAAAGACCAGGTTTACATTCAGAAATTTCCCAAACAGTCCATTAAATCCGCTTTTTCGACCTTTACTTCGATTCGTCCCCATAGTAACCCAGACAGGTGGTCTCTCAAACCCTAAACCAAAACAATTCTTTTTCTCTATATTGTCATCTTGAACAACAGCCCCTTTCTCAATATTGTCCATAAAATTCACATCACCAGCTTTCATCTCATCACTAACTTTTAGAACACCGTCTAACACAAGTGACTGAGAATCCTCACTTTCCACTATCCATCTGACCCAAAAGGACTGCATTCCTTTTTAACTTAGTCAGACACCTCAGACCTCTCATGAGTTTCAACACAAGTTTCACTACCCTGTGAATCCATAGGTACCTCCATAACCTGAACACAGGCAAACGGGACACCTGCCTCTTCTAGGCTATTAATACCAGTCCCAGCTTCAAATTCCAAGTTCCCCTGTTCCTCACTGTTACTCTCTGGGCAACTCACATCGGGAGTAAACTCAACCTTGCGGGTTAAAACAACCTCGTCTGCTAACCCAGCAGACTCCCTCAAGGTAGCGGCATTCTGTTCATCTCGGAATGCCCTTACATCATCGGGAACACACTCCTTAAAATTTTCAACTACAACCAGCTCTTTCAGGCTATATAAATCATGAGTGTCCAACACTGGACCTTCCAACTGCCACATCTTCCTCTCAAATTGTCTCTGTCTTTCCCTTCCCTCTCTCTGTCTCCGTGCTTCTTCCACCCTTAACTTAATTCTGTCTATCCTCATCTCTTCCAGACGGGTCTGGACCTCTAGAGGAAACATTTCTACCTCCTTTTCACTAAGGCGCTTCGTAAAAATATTGAGCTCCACTATTATCATTCGGAGTTCCACCTTCGTCATACCTGTCTGTATCTTAAGTTGTAATGCATTAACAACTTCCCACAACTCATCCTTCTTAGCTTTCCAAAAGCCTGCAGGGACTGGGCTTAACAGAAATCCCTCAACATCCATTTCAAATGCTTTCTTTCTTTGGTTTTTCACACAACCAAATCAGATAAGGGAATTCTCCCCCATAAATTCAGGAGCCGCATAAAAGATATTCAAATCCCGGACGAGACCCCAATTTGTGACGTACCCCGTGACTGGGTTACCAAACCAGCAGAAGTGGAATGATACGCTGGAGTCTGGTGGTACTGTAACTAAAAGTATTTATTAGTAAACTAAGTAATACAGTACAATAAAAGGCAAATATACATATAAAACAGGTTAGCAATGTTATATAGAGAAGTATGGAAATAGGAATCAAAACCAAGCTCTTTCAAAGTCTAGGGGTAAACGAATAGTCTTAGGATGATGCAGAGTTCAGTTCAGTTTAAGTCGAAGTAGTTGCTATTGTACCGTTGGGGGGAGAGAGAGAGAGCGAGAGAGCGAGAGAGAGAGAGAGAGAGAGAGAGAGAGAGAGAGAGAGAGAGAGAGAGAGAGAGAGAGAGAGAGAGAGAGAGAGAGAGAGAGAGAGAGAGAGGGACAGAGAGAGAGGGGGGGATGAGCAGTTGCAGCAGGCAAACCTTCCGTTGTCTTCTTGCTCTGTTGTGCGGTTGTGGTCACCCACTGTGACCCCTCCGTTCCTGGCCAGACCGTTCTTCAGTGGTGAGCTTGTCACCCAGGGGAGGGTGGACACAAACACAAGCCCCCACCGGCCTGCCTTCACACACGGTGAGCCTCTGATTTATTCCCCCGAATCGATTCTGCAAGCCCCCACCTTCCTGAGGTGCACAATGCTCTTTCGGTGTCCAGTGACGTGTCTGTTTGTGTCTCAGCAGACCTGCCTTTTATCCCCCCCTGCCGGGGTACCAACCATCCATCAACTGACCATGTCCATGTCCATCAAACTGGGCCACTCGGTGCTGTCTCAGCAAGAATGTTAACGAGCAAAGAGGAGTGTCTTTGTAGCAAACGTAAATAATCAGTGAAGAAGCCATAATACTAAATCATCCATGGAGCCATAAGTTTAAATCTCTCTCTCTCTCTCTCTCTCTCTCTCTCTCTCTCTCTCTCTCCTCTCTCTCTCTCCTCTCTCTCTCTCTCTCTCTCTCTCTCTCTCTCACTCTCTCTCTCTCCTCTCTCTCTCTCTCTCTCTCTCTCTCTCTCTCTCTCTCTCTCCCATCTGCAGTAGGATGCCTCTGCCCCCCTCTTTATCTCTCTCTCTCTCTCATTAGCAGCATAGTTAACAGGGGGGTTAACTCAGGACCCCATCTCCATCTGGTTTTCTCATCACACATAACAAATTAAACGACCCATTCTGAAGGAAAATTTTATCGGTAACAACAGCCTACAGGAACGGAGCGGCAAGTCGATCAGCTCTGAGGTCGCAGTGGAGTGATCACTCTCCAGCCGGAAGGACGTCAGCAGAAACGAGGGAGATCTTCGTTCGCGAAGCCAAGCCATGATGATGATATTATAAACAACGAAGAACACGGGCACTACCAAAACTAATTAACACAAATTAATTTAAAATAGTCCATTCTTCGGCAAGGATACCATTTCCCTGGCCTTGCCTACTGTCCTGGAACATAATACTGTCCATAATATCAAAGGACGTTTAGGACTGTGTGACCCCGTAGGAAAGAGAGATTCGAGAGACAGGGCGTCAGTGCCGTGAAGCCATTTATTAACATTATTAATACAAACGTCAGGGATTGTTATTGGGATCATAAGTGATGTCACTGGACGATGAGCTGGCCGGACCCCACCTGTGATGATCTCCTTTTAAGTGTAGATATCAGGAAGAGCAGGGATATAGTTAATCTGAAGATGCAGCGTGACCCGGAAGGACATTCTGCGGCTCTCTCTCAATACTCAGATCCGCAGCAACAAGCTCATTTTATCAATAACATCAAGCGAACAGATACTGAAAAATAATTCATACGTTTACACGGGCCCCTGCGACGGATGGAAACAAAGAGTTCGATCCATTAACATGCGCAGAGGAGTGAATTTCAGTGGGAAGTGCTCACGTGTTGTTGAAGCTGCGAAATAACGCGGAAAAGATTCATAATGATGTAATTGGAACTTGGAGTT